>NW_027505685.1:0-165723 GCF_021521415.1 Bidens hawaiensis | reverse complement strand
TGGCCGTAACCTATCCACCAACCAGCATGGCCTGTGCATAGTCCACTGTTGGTAGAACATGAATACTATTCAGCCGGCTATACCTGCTTGGAAACCTACCTTCGGCTATAAATACTCCAACACCTTGGAATGGTAAGGACATGATCTGATATCTCAATCTTATCTAGCAATCTCTTAATATACACTTATATTCAGAGCAATCTAGTCTGATTCTCACGTCGGAGGGTGGTCACAAGGAGGAACCCCCCCCCCTTCTCAGTGACGAGCTTACGGTGTCTGTTTTGCAGGTCTCCAGAAGAACAACCTTCTCTGCCAGACCTCATCCGTGGGAAACATTACTTAACCCCCAGATTATCTATAATCTGCCTGTGGGTTCACTTAGTGTTTCTTCAATTACGTTATGAGTTTGGGTGCTTTTAGAATGAACAAAATGGATACATGTGAGGTCTTTAGTTTTGTACAATAATATGGTACAAAAGAAAAAATACGTTCAAAAAGTACATTTCGAATAGGAGTTTAGAAAATCACAGACACAAAAACAAGGCAATCTATCCACTTTAGTAGCGTAGACAAGTAATCTTTTATATTGTATAATACTAAACATTGGTCTTTTATATGTTACATAAGTATGAGACACTAAACTTATGTCCGAATAAGTTAGAGACTAACATAAATAAAGAAAAATCTCTAGTCCTCCACTTTAAATGATCAATCCACCAAACTTATTCACCATGAAGTGTGCATTTTTGTATTTAATCCAAACTTGATGCATCTTTGTCTGATTTTCGTGTTCTTTGGGACATGTGGTTTTGATCATTTAACTGTACACAAATCCATAACTCTTCCATGACTGTATGATGATAAGCATCATGCCATTCATCACAACTAAAGCAAAAAAAAAAAGAAAATGAACAGTTAAAACAGTTACTAATTAAAGATATAACTAATTAGCTTAATTCTTCTTGGAGAAAAGAAGTTACCAATGCTGTCGTAGAATGTAATCCACCGCCGCCCATATGGCAACTTCACTTGCCATTCACCATTCGGTGTTTCCTAACAAAGAAATTAGAGTAGTCTCGTTATTCATGTACAAGTTATACGTATTCATGCGAAGCATATTTTTTCTTCTGTACCATATTGGTTGCTAATTTTGTAATTGAGGCATGTGAGGTCTTTAATTTTGCGACTGAACAAGTGCAACAATTAATTATGCACCTATTACGATTTTAAGGGACCCACTGATATATCTACAACCGCAAATAGGGGTGCGAAAGTTTGACACGATCTGAAAACTTGACATGGACCGAACACAAAATTCGTGGGTTTAGGTTTGGTGGTATAAATGGGTTCAGCCGTTCCGAGTCAGTTTCAAGTAAGACCCGTGAACCTGTTTTACTAAACAGATCGGGTTCGTGTCACCCGGCAGGTTTGCAGGTTAACCCGTTTAACCCATTTTTTAAAAAAAATGTTTTATGTAATAGATTAATTGGTTGAGTATTTTATGCCAAATGTAAAACTAAAAAGGGAATTGACATAAGATTATGTAATTAAAACTTTTTATATAAATCACTGTTTCTTGGTGAAAAACGTAATACTAAAAAAAATATAAACAAAAACTTTCGGGTCAAACAAATTCATGCATCTTACATGATTTTCAAGTTCAGGTCGTGTTCAGGTTAAACCCGCTAACCTGCCAATACAGCCCATTTATCACCCCTGGGCCCTGACTGCAAAACTCGGACTCAATTGCATAGTACGCTGGGTAACACTAAGATATAAAAAAATATTTTATTTTTATTTCTCTTTTGATACCTAGAAAGGGTAAAAATTTGTGGTGGGTCTTAAAGCCCTTGGTTATTTTTCAAAGCTATTTGGCTGCTACTTATCATAAGATTTCTTTTTCTCTTTTGATTTTTCTTTTATTTTTTATTCATTGAAAAATCATATCTTAATGACTTAATTTAGATTTAAATCACCATAAATTTACATTAAACAATGATGTTTAATTTTGCGATGGAACTTACCAATCACAATTTTTTTCACAAGATAGCAACAACTATCATTTGTGTATTTAAGCCATTCTAGTTAGGGGTGTTAATAAAATCCGAATTCGTATATGAAGTATTTGAAAATATGAATCTGACTTATTTGAATATTCGGATATCCGAGTTAGCAACAATTCTCTTTTGTGTATTAAAGCCATTCCAGTTAGAGATGCCCAAAAAAATACGAATCCATATCCGAAAATCCAAATCCAAATTATCTGAAAATTTAGATATTCGAGATTCGAATATCTGAATTCTTGGATACATATATCAACCTTGAAAATTTTTGGATATTCATATTTCCAAATTATCCGAAATATTTTTTAATTTATTAAATAATAAATATTATTTTATATATTTTGGATTATTTTCAAATATTTTGGATATTTCGAATATTTTTTCGGATATTCAAAAAGCAAAAAAAAAATCTTTAGTTTTTTTTATAATTAATTTTTTCAAAATTCGGATATCCGTTTGAATATCCGAAACTAAAAATTCAGATATGTGATCCTTTCCTAACCCAATTAGTATGAAACAATTCCACTATATTTTTTCTAAAACAATCACTATTCATAAGGAAGTGTGTATGTGTAGGGATGTAAATGGACCGGACGTCCCACCGTCCATACGGCGATAAGTTTGTTATGCTCACCCGTTTAATAAATGAACCAAACATAAACAAAAGATTTTGTTCGGTAAGCTTAACGGACGAGCATGGACAGATGCGTGTTCGTTCAAAAGAGTGTTCGTGAATGTCTAGTAACGTCCGTCCAGTAACGTCCATTCGCTAGGTTTGTTTATGTTCATCCGTCCGGTAATGCATAATATTTTGTAATTAATATGTTAGACTTAGTACCCAACTTTGTTACAAAATTGTTACCAAAAAGTATTCATGACTCCCATTCTGTTAAGTTTTTAACGGATGTTAGACTTAGTACCCAACTTTGTTACAAAATTGAAAGTTGGATACCTAAACAAGTAACTTTTAAATGTTAATACCCAATATTGTTACTTTCATGAAACGTTAGGCACTAATTGTGTAGTTAAGTCTATGTTTTATTTATTTGGTTTTCTACGAAATTACCCGGGCCTCATGGCCTCATATATAAACCAAGTAGAAAATAAAACAAACTCTAATCATTTATGTTCGTTTGTTCATTAGAGTCGTTTATGTATGTTTGTCCATTAATGTTCATTAGTGTTCGTTAGTGTTCATTTGTCCATTAGTGTCCGTGTGTTAGTTTGTCCATTAGCGTCCGTTAGGGCCCATTAGCGTTTGTTTGTCCATTAACGTCCGTTTACACCGTTAGTGTTTGTTTGTTCACTAGCGTCTGTTTATGACTTTAAGACCAATCGTGTGAGTGATGCCTAGCCGATTACATCACATATTCATCACTTAACTTTGGGATTTGTTTATTTGACCATTTTTTATCATCACATCATTCACATATCAAATTGGGATTGATATGTGAAATATTCAAAGTTTCAGTGTGAATACTAAAATTTTCCACTTAGAAATCAACAAACTAAATCTCAAATGAAACTCCGTCTTTAGTGTTATGTGCAAGATTACACTTAGTGTAACTCCCCACAAGTTCCAAACCCAGTTAGAAGATTGTATACATTAAAAGTATACTAATTTCAACAACGTTTTGGTGTTTTGATCCCTTTTCCTTTTTAGTAATCTTTCTTGATTTAGTCGGGTTGAGATAAAGGATATCATGGATCCACGGGTAGATATTAATGTTATAAGCTAAAAATATGCTTTTGTTGCATATATAGTTTGTTAGAAATGTTAAAACACGGTTTTGTAGATTAATTGGACAATATTTGGGCCTGAAAGTTTGGCTTGGAAATTTTTGACTATGGAAGCCGGACTATAGTTGACGATTATATGTATTTTTGACCGACGAAAAAGGTTGAATTTTTCAACCAAAAACGTTTTTTTTATTGTCTGGCAACTAACGGTGTAAGGATTCTGTTAGTAGCAAATTGTTGGGAGCAAATATATTAAAAGATGGGACCATCACCAGCTAACTCGATAGTTGAGACTGTTATTTGCCAGCAATCAATAGTTGGGATTATCGAAATCCAATTTTCGTATATAAGCTGGCACGCAGAAAAAAGTTTTGCAAAAAAGCTTGTTGTACTAACCTAGATTGAGTTATGTTTTAAGAACTTTTTGTGTGTAAGGAAATTATTTCACTAATATGTAAGAGTAACACTTAATGTAACAAACCTATAAATATTCTCAATCTCTAACTACATGATCATATATAAATATAACATGCTATGTAAACAAGTATATTTTTCTCACTTTAATTATTGTATTGTATATCTCAAGTATAGAGTCAATTAAATCTCAAATTTGAACTTCTCAACAGGATATATCTTCTTTCCCTTATCTTCTTTCCCTTTTGAAAACCCTACTCCAATTGACTTCCATTGAATCTGACCTGATTTGCCATTTGTATTTCCATCACTCCTGTTCCTGGATATCATAGAAAAACAACCAATATTATTATGATGCATATGTGTGTATAGATTGAATAAGTTATTAGTTTGTAGGTGAGAATGAACCTGAGCTGAAGCAAAAACAAAATGCCAATAAGGGCTGTGCCTTTGGCTACTGTTTTAACCAATGGCACCATGTAGCTCGGCTTTTTCTCCCTCTTCTCATTTTTGTCTTTTCGCTCATCCTGCATACCGATAAAAGTCTTGTTTTTCAGATTGTTGTGTTACACGACAAATATTATAGAGGGGTCAATTGTAATTGTTGAATAGCATGAGGGTCAGTTTTATAAAATTTCGTGTGTAGAAGACACATGCATACCCGTTTTCCTGAAACATACCCGTATATATTTTCTTTTCATTCTTATTTTCATTTGTGCTATGGGTGATAGAATAATCTACTATTTTACTAACTTTTAGTTCTTATATTTTTTCTAATTTTATTTAGTAATAAAAATATATAAGCAAGATATACAAAATCCCAACGAGTTATTTTAACAAACTAATAGAGTATACCTAATGCCTGATAGGTAATTACCGACAGATACATGGCGAGTATTGGGCCCGGTTTTGAGACATGGTTTGCAATCGGGTATGAGACTATGATTACCAATACCCGTCCCATTGCTATCCCAAGGAACTATATCAATGATATGAGCATACCTTATCTTTTATATTATATATAGCTAGTAAATTAAAAATGTATCGAATATTATGTAACGTTTCGTATATGAAAAAATGGTCATATTTCCTATTATGTAATACCTGTAAACTGTAATCATTAAAAAATTAAGATATTATTACTATATATATAATATAAATAGCTATTAAAATTTAAAATATAATACGTTATCAGAAAAACCATACAAAGATGGAGTGAGAAATTATATCAAGGATATGAAGATACCTTGCTAGCAGCTTTACTTGTATCTTCAGCATCAACACAGCTATCATAACTTTCACTAAATTTAACACCTACATGATAATTAAACACATCATTGAAGTTGCGACTCGATTTTGGATCATTCATTTTCATAAACTTGTCATTCAGCTTGTTACCTGCCACGTTTTCTTGCAAACAGTCTGCAATGTTTGTGACATCATCCTTAGCCGACACCTTGTCATCAGACTTAGAGTCAAAGTCAAAGTCAAGCACACGGCCCAACACGCGGCTACTAGGAGTTACGGATGTGAACTCGTCGCCTATTATCAATCCTGATTCACAAAAGTTTGAAAACATTTCCTCCAACTGATTCTCATTAACATACTGCACGAGAACAGATCTTGGTGTATGTGCAAATTTATAGAGTTCTTGGTTGCTGACATCAGAATGCTGAGTCAGCATGTACTTATTATCAACCATGTCTGGTGATTCTCCTGATTCTAAATATAGAAAATCCACGAATGAAGTGTCTGAAAATTGGCTTTGTTCTTCATCAGATTCTTCAAGATATGATGACTCATCATCTTGCTCAGGTGATGCAAAAATAAGTTTTCTACAGAGAAGTTGAAAAATAAAACTTTTAGCTAATTGATGTTGAACATAATATTCTATATTAGGCAAAATGCTTGGGTCTAGAAGGTCAAAGCACGTCAACACTCTTTTTTGCTACCTTTGTATTTCATGAATAATTATTATTAGAGAAGTAGGGGTGTGAATTTCTGACACAACACGAAACAAACCTAACAGTTTATTTTGGTCAAGTCACAGTGTTTCGGTCAAAATCACAAAAAATTGAAAAGTCCCATATTGTAGTCAATTACTCGATTCACAAAATAATAATAATAATAATAATAATAATAATAATAATAATAAACCATAATTTTATTTTACTTTTTAATAGTAAGGGTATTTTGGTCAATTCACAGTAAGTTAACAGCAGATGTGTAACAGTTTTAGTGCCATGAACTGAAATAACAAAAATATGATAACACTGGGAAAAAAAAATAAAAATATGGACTAAACTTTAATAAATAATGATACATGTTTTTGGATAAAGAAACACAGGAGGTTTAATATACTTATGCGGCATTCAACTTATTTTAGTATTTGACCCTCCTTTCTCTTAGCTACTTTTTTATAGTGAAGTAATTACACGGGTGGTCCCTGTGGTATGACCATATTTCAGTTTTGGTCTCCACATTTCACTAACTAAGCTTTTAGTCCAACAGTTTTTACAAATGTGACAAAGGTGGGCCTTGAAATGAACAGACATTAACTTTTCTGTCAAGTTTTTAAGAAATTACCAAAATACTCTTATTAAAAAAATCAAAAGAACCATTAACAAAAACTTATGGCCCCGCCCTTTACGCTTTTGACCGGGTATCAATAAAATATAATCCAATTGAGATAATTTTTGCATAAATCGGTTTAAATTAACCCTTAATTAAACACGCTAGTTTCAACAAGAATTTTTAAGTACAAAATTCCTTCAAGGTTATGTGCTCTAGATAGGGTGTAAACAAGCCAAGCCGGCTCATGATCTACTCGAGATCGGCTTGTTGAAAGCTAAAATTAAGCCAAGCTTAAACGAGCTCAAACCTTAAAATAAGCTTGTTTAATAAACAAGCACTGGCCCGAAATTCGCTCATTGAACTCAAGCCGGCTCGCGAGACTAATCGAGCCTATTATATATATATATATATATATATATATATATATATATATATAGGGTTGAGTTCAATGGAGAAATCATATTAGTGTGAGAAGTGAATCCAACCAATCATAATTTATCTCTTCTTTTTTGTTTTATTTTAATCATAGGGGTACATTAGTAAAAAGTCTTTTATTTATACTTGGTAACTAATAATTATTTGAAAGGTTACACATAATTTCTAATATTCTTTATTAAATTACACTAGTTGGCTTTAATTCTATATTTTAATATCAATTTATTCAAACGAATGTATTTAAATTTCTTATTATGATTTATATTGAAGTTGTATCTTTTAAAAATCATTAATAATTTAGTCTAAGTTATTTACCTTTGAAGATAAAATTCCATGTCTAATATTATTATATATTTTGATTTATGTTTTTAGCTTCCATAGCCAACATTTAGTACATAACGTATGATGAAATCATCAAATTCTTGAAAACACATTCAATTATTGATTTCAAGAAAAACATTTATTAATGTACAAGCAACGTTAAAGACTACATATAAAACAAGATTCAACCAACACATAACATAAATATATATACTACACAACCTACACATAACATAACATATAATGCACAATCCACACATAACATAATTTATAATAAAAATTAAAACCTACACATAATATAATATACACTTAAATGAAAACTTACACATATAGCCTACACATAACATAATATATACTCAAATTAAAACCTACACAACCTATGCATAACAAAATATATACTCAATTTGTTGATAAACACACACAAACAATAGACAAAAAAACTCTACATATAGCATATACTAGACAATCTACACATAATATATACTACAGAGCCTAATAGCATAACATATACTAAATAACTTAATAACCTACACATAACATAATATTAGTAAAACAATACATAAACTATAAGTAAATAACTTAATAACCTCATACACATGCATACCATTTGTAAAGGTACATGTAGGATGACTAAGAAACTGATTAATGTTCTATACCTTCACAACAACAATGATCCTACACAACAAACATGCTACGCTACACATCAACACTTGTATCCTACTAAACATAATCATCCTACATAACAAACATATTAAACCTTAAATTTTCACAATATTTATATCTATAACAAAATTAGCCTAAAGGTGCATTTAATAGTTCATTAAAATAGTGTAGTAATGTGTACGGATATACAAAATTACTAACCTTCTAGAAACAAAAAAATTCCATTCTATAACGCCCTATTTCTTACCTAAAATTACATTAATGATTAGTAATATGAAAATAATAATATAGCTAATGAAAGTCATATGCATCTGATTAAATGGATATTCAATTCAACAAAAAAAAAAGCATCTAAGAAAGTAACTTACCTTGATTTGAGAGTTGACTAGAGCACAAATAAAGGAAAGTGTCATTATAAGTTTATAACATACGTTTGATTTAAGTAAGGCTACACCCAAAATACCAATATACCCTTTTTACTTAAAAACATGTTTTATTGTTGTCTTAGTAATTACAACAATGCCACTCCTAATCTATACCATTGATTACATACAATCAATGGCCCAAATTCATTTCTCACACTTCTAGCACTAAGATGACTTCTCCACTGAACCATCCTATATAGGGTTTGGATCAAATACAAATGAAATTAACATGCTAATTGTAAGAATCAAGTAGAGTAATTATGCAATTACATTATAGAGTAATTGCATAACTACTCTACTTGATTCTCACAATTAGCACGTTAATTTCATTTGTACGTTAACTTTCCCATATATACATATATATATATATATTATTTAATGTATTAAATACATTTTTACATAATAATATTTATTAGTTAAAAATTATGACAAAAATAACTAAATAATATATATTATGTTATATAAAAAATTGTAAGTAAAAAACATATAAAAATAATAAAAATGTATACAAAATACTAAATATATAATAAACAAGCCGAACTTGATTTTAAAAAAAAGACTCACGAGCCGAGCCCTCGTTTACACCCGTAGCTCTCGAGAAGCTGATTGTAAGGCCTAAAGCAGAGACTTTTAAGTCTTCTATGAGACTAGAATACCTGCCTGGATTTCAATCTTGCATGTTTACTTCGCCCGCAAGTAACACTGGACATAGAAGATAATTCCAAGTTTCTTCTGATGCATCTAACTGCATCTGTTGGCATTGCTACCGTATTGGTCACAATGTCAAAATCCGGAACCTAACACAACAAATTAAAGAAAGTTTAACATCATGTAAATATAACGCTACAAATCCATTTCCAACTTTTATATGATTATATTTCTAGTAAAGTATACTGGGTCGGTTTTGGACTCAAACTGAACCAGAAACCGATAACTCGTTTTTTGAGTTTTTGAAAACCCTTTGGTTTCGATTTTTTGGTTTTACCAGTCCTGCTTAAAATTTTTGGGCCAAAAAGATTTTTGACGCAAAGTAATTAATTTGGGCCCAAATCTTTTTGCGGGTTCGGTTTTTTTAGTTTTTCGGTTACACATCTTTGAACGAAAACATAAGATTACTCACATTTAGTTGTTTAGATCTAGCCTTCATTGATAAAGATCTTATACAAATGCATACTTTCCTAATATTCCTCTTTTCCACAACATCAGATGGAGAGAAAAGATCTACACCGTTCAATCCCATAACCTTGCACACCTGTAACAAATTAATTAAAAAAAATGAAGTTTAAATTACATGTAAGAAAGAAATAAAACAATATTATAAGTTTTAAGAAGCTCGCCTTTAAAAACGAGTCAACATTTGAATAAGGTCTATATCTCCCACTTCTCTTTCGTGTATCAACGGGTACAAACATGCGGGATTTATAACTTTTGAGTTCCATGTACTTAACCAACAACATGTTCCATAATTCTTTAGAAACTTCAAACCTGTGGCATCATCTTTGAATTTGACTTCAAAATGAAAAAATTAATAAAAGTTGTGGATAATATAAAGGGTAAGAACTTACAGAAGCTCTCCATCAGATAGTAGATCACCTATGCTTAATTGATCATCAAATCTTGTGTGCAGCACTTCTTCAATCCATATTCTTGCTTGACACTAAATTATTATGTATAAACATCAAACAATAATATAAGTTAAATCACTTGTAATATTACAACAAATTTTATGATGATGTCGCATTGTCGTGTACTCGTGCAACACTATTCATAAAATATATGCATTAACTCAAAGAAAATTTTATATATTACATTTCCAACATAACTTTATAATATGCAAATCTTGGACCTACAAACTTAAAACCAAATGTGTCTGAATTGTGAAAGATTATTTGGAAGGTATGACATCTAAATTCTCGAAATCAAAAGTGGACTCCTATTTAAACAATTAATTACTTCGATTCATATGAACCTTTTTGTAAGTTGTGTTACTTTAATTGTTTTTATGTATTTATTTCTCATGAATAAGCAAATGAGAATAATCGAAGAATGGACAGTTAGAACTAATAAAATAAATTGTTGGAAGTGAAGAGTAGATAAAAAAGTTCAAAAGTGAAATTCACTTCACTTTTAAAGTTTAACATTTTTATGAAACATTAAAACTGAAAATATTTAACTTCATATTTTAACACTTTAATCTCTGAAATCAAAATATTAACTTCTTAAATGGGTTAACAAGTCAACCCACTTTTTAACTGGTCATGTTTGGGTAGACCCATTTTTTAAACGTGAAGTGTCAGCCGACCAAAAATCCTTTTATTTTATTTATTTATTTATTTTGTGCAACCTTCAACGCATATATCATCTAGTTATATGAGTGTATATCTATATATAATTGATAATTCCCTGTTGGTATGCTCATATTGGTAATAAAATAGACAAATCAGTAACTAAAAACCAAATTCAATCTCAATATTTTTACAGAAAATTAGGCAAATTCAATAAGCTCCATTGGTTTTATACTCAAAACACTAACAAGCAAATCAAGCTCAAATTTATACAAATGTGGTTAGTGTTAAAAGATCTACACCAATTTTGCATCTGAAAACTGGTAAGTTTGACCACAAAAGTCAACAATTAATTTCCCCAAATCAAGAACTCATTGCGGACATAACACAAACACTTGGTCGGCATCAAATAATTACCTGTAAGAAGACATCTTCAAGCTCACGGAAGCTGGGTGAAGAAGACGAATCATCAACAGCCATGGCTGATACACCATCAATCAGATGATATTATTCACAGATTGAAGTGGGCTTCAAATGAAAGTCATAAAAGACTCGATTTTTAGATTAATTATTAAAGATTAAAGATTAAAGAAATAATAAGAAGTTTGTCCACATGTTCGGATAGTCCGCCTGTTTAAACTCATCCATGAACGTGGTGACGCCAACATCACTTGTTACTACAACCAACCATCATCTATGGCCATTTTTGTTCCAAGTTTCATTTTTTTTATTTGTTTTATGTGGTTTAATATTTGTTTATGTTTTAGAATAATGTTTTTGAATGTTTTGTGATTTAATATGTTGGTTCCTTAAAGTAATCTTTTGGACTTGATTAGATATTTTTTAAGTGAGAACTTATGATTTAATATGTTTATTATTGTTATCTAAGATAATCCTTTGAAGTTTGAACTTAAGTAATTAACTAAGCATTCACACTTATACATTCAAGTCTATGTGTTTTATAAGTTTGATTAGTCGACTCATGGAAAAACCTAAACAACATCCGTTATTAGTTATTTTTTTAAAGCTTTCGGTAGGTTTTAAAGTGTGGTTCTCTAATTAGGGAAAAGCCACGTTCCACGGTTCTTGTGCGAGTATATGAAACCCAACGGGTATGCAGTTGCACCGTTGTGAGTACCCGCTGAAAGGTATGTCTTCGAGTTATGACACCCATGGTATTTTGTATGGGGTGAACGCTGGAGAACCGCTATTAAGCAATTAGATTTTTTAAAATAATGAACCATTTAAATACCCTACTTTTCTTTTTACCATTTTAATTCGTTAAAATCCTAAATTTTTTTTATCAATATTCTACACACATAAAAACAATATTTCTCTATAGATTCATAGAAATCAAAGGTTGGTGCAAGCAAGAAATCTCAAGGAGTTGCTCGAAAAAAGGTGGTTCAAGGTTGACTCCCCAATCAAAATCAAAATCAATCGCAGTAAATGTTTACACAACACCCACAAATGTATCCACCCCAACTATATGGCTTTCCGGTAATGCCAAAACCTTTTAGTCTAGCTGTATTGGGCCAATATCAATACCCTTCATAAGATTAAATGGCATCTTGCGATGAGAAACCCAACTTTTTGGCCACCACAAAGCTATGATTAACGCCTCCAACTAATTTAAGATGATCGTGATGACCAGGATTTTGTGCCCGAAACTCAAGAACAAAATCAAAATTATGACAAAGCTCTTTAAATACTGCAAGTTGAACAAGACCAATATATATATGAAGATGACCAAGGTGGTTCAAATAATTAAATGAAATTTTAAAGGACTACGTAAATCGTTTATCATGGACAAGCAAACAAGAGGTAACTTTGTGTAAAGCATACATATTTATGAAAACAAGAAGGTTGGAAACCAATAAAAATGGGCAAATTTTGGACTAAAGTGCTTAAACATTACAATGATCACGTGGATGGAAGCAATCGATCTGTTCAGTAACTAAATTCAAACGGACACTTATGCAAAGAAAATGACGTTCGACGTACTTTGATAACAAGCGGTATAATTTCTATTTATTTTATTTTATTTCAAGCACTAAACTTCTAATAGTTTATTTTAGTTGTATTATATGTTTTAGTTAATTATTGAATTATTTTTTATTTTTAACAATTCTATAGGAGTGTTCAAGAAATTGTTGATGCAACGATCTTGACGTGATGAATAGGGCGTCAGGTGATTACCAAAAAACACACAGAGCGGTTTTAATCACGCTGACGCATTGGAATATATAAGAAATGACAACAAATAGGGGAAGGCCCCTTTGATAGGTGAAATGTCCGATAGTCACTCCGACAAGAGAAAAAAGTTATTGGAAGCTGACAACTACTAACTTAGGTACACCCAACGAACGCTTTCACTAGTCATATGCTATACCTGAACGAATACGCCGCACTTACAAGACCAACTCGAAAATAAGAAGAAAAAAAGGAAAACATAAACCGAGCCATTATTCAAAGGTAGTTGGTTGACAAACTTTGATAGGCACACTTTAATGAGATAATTGAGCATGAGGGAGTCGACGGAAATAAAAAAAAAAGGAAAGAAAAAAACAAGGAGAAGATGCCATCACATTGGAGCACCAGGCGGCCGTGGTGCAACAATGAGTACCAGGACTTGAAGATGTATACGGAGTCACACGAACATGTGACTGGTTTGATATTGGAAACAGGTTAGTCCGAAAACGTGAAATAGTGGAAAAAAATAAATAAATAAAATTGGACTTGTAGTTTTTACATTTTAGATTTGCTTTTTTTCGAAGGTCGTATTTATTATTTTAGTTTGAGTTATTTAATTTTTTTATTTTTAATGAAAGTTTATTTTTACTTGTAGGTGGCAATGCAAGATTTAAGGGCGTGCAAGTTTCGATTCGGTTCGGTTATTGCTCTTAACCACAGACATAACTGCTAGATTTGGTTATGGAATTTCATCAACCGTACACCATAACCGAACTTCGACTTCGGTTAATTGGTTATGATTAACTTCGGTTAATTAACCAAGTCAAGTTTGAACTAAATTTAAATTAAATAAAGGGGGTTACAGCGCAGCTTGTTGCTCGCTTACCTGCCAGTTCATTGTAAATCGTTTGGTTGTTTTTTATTATTAAAAGCAAAGGTGAATACTTAGGCCGTTGTGGTTCAATTTGGCCCTATGGTTATATGCAACAAGTCAACAACATTAAATAAACATGCAAAAAGAATCGATGGCATCACCACTTTGGTGGGGTTGGTCAGGAGTTTTGCCTTAGGTTGTTTCAAGGATTTATTATGATTGACGTTGAGGGTCCCGAGTCTCACTCACGTGCCATATTCGATATTTTTCGATTTAAGCATGGGTGAAGCACCAATAGATGGATTGAATCTCACTCATGTGCCATATTCGATGTTTCGGATTTAAGCCTGGGTGAAGCACCAATAGATGGATTGAATCTCACTCATGTGCCATATTCGATATTTTCGGATTTAAGCCTGGGTGAAACATCAAGATGGATTGAATCTCACTCATATTTAAAAGTTAAAACCTATTGAAAGTTCATACTTCAATGAATAGCTAGTAACACATGTTTCTTCATTTCTTTGGGTGACTCATGGATGGAAAAAAGTGAAGATGGCATTGGGTGGATTTCGCCTTTGATTCATACATAACAAACACTTGTGCAAAGGGCTGTTTGGTAATTTAGTATTGAATTAATAAAAGATCTAACTAATTAAAATGTGGTCTCTAAATCATGTTTTTAAAACTTAACCATTAAAAGGTCCCAGAAGCCATTAAAAAGTGTAACCAAACACGCCATGGATCAGAATCTGTCCGCAATATAGATTTAGTTATTATTAAAAAAAATAATAAAGAAAAGGGTAATAATAATGTGTTATCTGTAAAGGTGTAATCCATAAATAAATAATTTTGTCTGGGTAAAAATGTCCATAAATGATGTATGCTGGCAAGCACTCTTGTGTTTAGATCATCGATCAGACCAATTACTACTACACACACCTTGCTCTTACTCCACTTGTATTCATTAACCCTCACCTGCTCAATTCCACAATCTTGAACCCGGAAATCATAGTAACTGTTCCTTTGCTTCTTAATCCGCAATGGAAATGGATAGTGAGAGGAAGAGGTTTGAGATAGAGTTGAAATATGGTGAAACAACAATTGCTTCAACTTCTTAAACATTCTACTCCCATTCCACTCCACTCCCCGGTTTGTACCTAGCTAACAATTCTTTCTTTTCTTTTTTCTGCTCATTCTTTTCTTAATGTATTATACTCTAATTCATTTTTTTCAAATTTTGTAGCACCTATATATATATGCCTGAAATCAACAAATTAAATACTGCGAAACATAACATTATTTAATTTGTGATTTTATATTAAATTCTTTCAAGGGGTATTGCAGCTGCTTAATAATAATATAATATTAACAAATTGAACAAACCTGGTGCATATTTATGTGTGTTTTTGAGGAAAGTTGCATTAGGATTTTTTTTTTTGGTTTGGTTCTTGCGGGTAGTATGAAATTTAACTGATCTCTAAGCTGGCAATTTGCTTCTAATCTTGGGCAATAGGAATTGTATGTTCAGTTGCTGCAACAGAAGTTGTTATGGTTTCAAGTCTATTTATATATATCAGGCCGTCTTTTTTTATTATATTTTTGAAATAATACTAATTTTCAAAGCCTACATGATGCTAGCGCCTTCGCCTCGCACTTCGGTTTCGAGAACAAAAGCGCCTCATGCCTTTTATAACCAAGCTCACCATACACAAGTGAACAGTCACATAAGAAACTGAAAGGCAATAGAAATTTAAAATTAAATGAACATCTAAACATTACATCAAATCACTTTTTACCAAATAGTGAACACAACCTTCACCCATATCTGTTTAGAATTCCTTTTGTAGCAAAGAGTAAACACGTTTCCTAATTGAAATATCACCGTCTTATGGTTACGAGTTTGTAAGATATCCACCCTTAAACCGTACTCTTTTTGCTTATGCTTGATATGTGATGCCACCTATAAATTAATACTTTTATTTTCTAATCTAGGAAAAGAAATTATCTACATTTTACACATACTGTCAAAAAATATGTATTCTGCTGAACTAGAATTAATATAGGTTTCAAATCTACAGAACACATTGTCACATTGGTAGGAAAATCTACATAGGATCATATAAACATATAGGTTGTGACACACATGGCAATTCAAGTAGCTATATATTATAACAAGAAAAAGACTAGAAAGTTACCACAGTTAATATATTTGTAGAGCTTCTACCTAATTTGCTTTTAAATTATTTATTAAAATTCCTGCACTGTTTGTAATGTTTCTGTGTGACTAGTAACATAGCTAAAACTAGTTGTGACTAGTAACATAGCTAAAACTAGTTATTCTTTTCTTCATGCTTTATGATACACTATTATACGTAATTTGCTTTCTATAATATATGGTGTAGTATGAGTACATCTATTTTAGTCTTTCAGTATACAGTAATAGGATTCACTCTCTTGACTATTATTTCCTTTTTTTCTATTTTTGCAGAAGCGATTTCATGAAGAAGATGAGTCAAGAAGCAACTGTTCTAACATCATTCTTAAGAAAGAGAAGGATGATCAAAAGTGAGATCTTGCAAACCTTTTATACAGCTTCCTAGACTTTTTGATAGAATAAATTTTAGCAATAAATAATATAATTGTCATGAGTTTTCGTCTTCATAATTAACCGATCTTAACAGGCATTTTTGTTACAGAAGTTTGTAACAACCAACCAATGATTTCTTATTAGTATTATCACATTAATGTTCTTATCTTTGTGATGTAAATTGCTAGTTATAGATCAAAAAAGCAGACAGTTATATCAGAAGCCACAAAAAACACAAAAACTGGACACGCAAGGGTTCGATCGGTACGCTTAACAAGCGAACAACATTCAGTCAACAATGGAAGAATTAAGCTTCCTGACCTGAACATGCCTTATACAATGCAGGCAGAAGTGAGTATATACTCTAAACACACAAGCACATGTGCACCCAAGTACGTTCCTAGTCATTATTATTTGGTGGATATGGAATATTGCAGCCCGGGGTGTAAATGAACCAAACCACTCGTGAGCTACTCGAGATCGGCTCTCTAAAAGCTCAAATCAAGCCAAGCTTAAACGAGCTCGAGCTGGCTCGCGAGCCTAAACGAGCATATTATTTGTATATAGTTTTATTTAATATACATATGCATGATAATAATAAAGTTATGATAAAAATAACTAAATAATATACAAATACACACTCGCACATATGTGTATATATATATATATATAATGTTATATATAAAACTTATAATTAAAATATGCATAAAAAATAACTGAAGATGTATATAAATTAATTAATAAATGTTACATGAGTGAGATCAAGCTTGAGAAAAAAATATACTCACAAGCCGAGCTCGAGCTTGAAAAACTACTCACGCTGAGCTCTAGCTCTGGCAAGTTAAACGAGCCAAGCTTGACCTCTTGTTAGTTAAACGAGCTGAGCTCTCGCTCTCGTAAGTTAAACGAGCTGAGCTTGAGCCTAGTTGAACTGGCTTGGCTCGTTACACCCCTAATTTACATAAGATGGTTTTTAAATGTGCACTATAAAAGTGATTTATGCAAGGATGCCGATCAACAACAATAAAAAGATTATCATTTTCAAACTATTCATGATATTAATTTTACTTCAATACCCATGTTTTGTCACTATTACAAGGGTATTTTGGACATTTGACTGTAAAAACCGATACATGAAACTGTGGCTCAACAAACCTTTTAGCTTTATAGCAGCAATACGGTAGAACATATTTATATTGTGTAAACTTGGATGTGTACTTACAATAATGTTAGGTTTGAAATTAATAGAGTATTTTGCCAACATATATGAAAGATGAATCTTACAATATGGTGAATGAGTCAATGCTTGCGAGTACCATCTTGGAGTTAGAGACAATGGCTGCAGATTGTAAGTCCATTCATATTTCAAATAACTATTGTTACCTCTTAATGTAAAATCGCAACAATCTTGTTTTTTGTGGGAAATTTCAGATGGTTATAATTTTATGCTTGTAAACGAACCCAACAAACACTAACTGAGCATGCTCGTGTTCATTCGTTTAACTTTAACGGAACAAACAATCGCACACGAACAATTAAATGAATGGGAGTTTCTTGTTTGTGTTCCTTTATATAGAAAATAAACGTATTCGTGTTTGTATATGTTCGTTTTTTAAAAGTATAAAGAATGGCTCACAGACAACAAACGAACATAATTGAACCTAGATGAACGAACATAACCGAGCTAAAATCTGGTAAAAGTAATGTGAAAACAATGTGTTGGGCCTAAAATGTTTTTAAAACTGAACTAAGTTGTAGCGGGCCAAAGTTTTTTAAATGAATATATTAATGAACTCAAACAAACATAAGAAAACGTAAACTAATGAACATAAAAAAATTTAAATATACGCACATAAATGAATGAAACATGTGTTCATGTTCATTTATTAAGTAAACGATCATTAACGAACTTCCCACCGAAGGTTCACGAACTGTTCTGAATGTTTGGTTTGTTTACACACCTATTTTTAATATAAAATTCGCAAATTCTTGTTATTTTGGAAAGTTTTTAAACAATTTTTAATTTAACAGTATTTGTGTTTTTTATTTTTGATTTTTCGCAGCAAGATGTCTGCATGGTGATGTTGAAGATGCAGCCAGAACTAAAAGCAGATTGCCTCGGGAACTTAAGAAAAAGCTTGAGACTGTTGCTAGATTGGCGGTACTTATAACCATTATGACATTATTTTATCACATCCTTTTATGTTGAGAATAACACAAGAATGATAATTTAATCATTTTTTCGGTTTTTGTTTTGGGCTTTAAGCATTCGAGGCATGGGAGAATTCCAGATGAATTGAATTTGCATCTTTTGAGCATTCTTGGGCATTGGTTGAAGCCAAGAACATTGAAGGTATTCTTTGAAAATTGTGACATTTGTAGTACTTTATTTTCCCTTTGCTTAAAGCTAAAGATTCACTGTCATTTGAAGAGGAGGGGGGGGGGGGGGTTAACCGAATTATGTTTTTTGAACGACAACCGAATTATGTTGAAATAGGTAAATTCAGCTTTTATTTGATTGCTGATGGGTTAATATAAAAACCAACATGCTTTCTTATTTTTCATGAAAAATTCCCTCAACATAGTTTTGGAATATAAAAGTCCCGCAACATGTTAAAAATAATGCAAAAAAGTCCATCAACCCAAGTATGCTATAATAAAATCCCTATATACAATACAAAAGGGTTGATCAGTTGTTCGATTGTGTTCTGCGGGCTTTTTCGGGTCTTTTTTTGACATGTTCAGACTTATATGCCAAAAATTATGTCGAGGGACTTTTTGGTGAAAAACGAGAAAGTATGTTGGTTTTTTACAATATTTACCCTACAATTTTATAAATATTTCTGGAAAGGAAATGGGTCGAATAGTTAAAATGTCACCCAAGGTTTATTCTAGACTTACAATCTCCTATGCTTTTTTATGCCAAAATGCGGTCATTATAGGTTAATTGTATTTAACGTATAAATTATTTATGGAAAGTAAAACAAATAGAGGATTGACTGGTCAACCTGTGTATTACTGTTGTGTGTATAGAGATGGTTGAGGGATATGGTTCCATCTGAAATATCAGCATGCGGAGGGGATGCTATCGCATTCAGTCAGATTAAAAAGGAGGTTATTGAAATGATCAATTTGAGGAACCCAATAAAGGTAAAAAAATTTATATTATTCAGCACGTATAAACTTGGTTCATATAGGCTTGATCTCGACTCGATTCATACATACGTGGTTTCTATTGGTTCATATAAGTATAGCAACTATGCCTTTTAAACCAAAAAATACAAATAAAATCTAGAATGGTTAAAATTGAAAGTACACCAATTGGCTTGTTTAAGCTTAGCGAGTTGAGCCTGAGCTGAGCTGAGCCTGAACTTGAAGAATTACTCACGAGCCGAGATCGAGCTTCAGAAATAAAGCTTGAAACGAGCCGAGCACGAGTTCTTGTAAGTGAAATGAGCTGAGCTCGAGCTTAGGCAATCTTGGACGCGGTTTGGATCGTTTACACCCCTAATTTGAAATGACCAAAACGATGAAGAGATTACAAAACATTACTTTTTAAAAGGCTGATATGTAAAAGAGATGAGAGAGATGCAGCTTTTGGTTGTACATAAAGCTTATTTGGCTGTACACTCACGCGCTATAAAACCAAGCCCCAAGAGTTGTTCCAAGAGGCTTAAGCATAGCACAGTAAAGGACAGTTATTCAAATTTTGTGAAATAACTTCATTTCTACATGTTTTACTATTTTCAAAAGTGCAGCTGCTGTTCATCAGACTTTTGATTCTGTATACACATAACATCTAACTTTGCAAAACAGGATGGATCGGATAACGAGGCTATGGAGTTGCATGCAACTTCTAAAGCAAATTACACCATGGACCATGAAATGGAAGATAAAATATGTGATTTTTATGACATTTATGTTCAGGTAATTTAATCATACAAGTGCAGATAATTTTATATTGTTGCATTGTAAGTGATATATTTTCATGAACCATGTTAAACTTGACAGGGTATGGATGAAATTAAAAGCTCGGAAATACGTAAATTCTACATTCAGGTATTTGTTTCATGACCGAATTGCAACAAAGTTATAACTACTTTGCTGTTTTGTGACATTTGCTCAATATATAAATGGTCATACATGCATATTTGATTTTTTTTTATATTGTCAAGCTTGCGGCATTGTGGCCAAATGGGACCATGGATAACCACGGAGTACGGAATGCAATTTGTAGTTCCAAAGAACGCCGAAGAACCGCTTTGCAAGAGAAGGTTTGTAGTTTCTTGTTTGTTGCATAATCTGTCCATCAATGATATTTTACTTCTTTTTTTTTCATTGTAATGCCATAAAGATCTAGATTATATTAATCTTTGAAAATTTTATGCAGTACCCTACTGATTTCCTATGAAAGTTGGATTTGCTTATTTATTTGAAAAGTTTTTGAAGTTAGGGCCACCTCTTTTCCCACTACCATCTTAATATAGTGATGATAGCCTTTATTTGTGTTTCACAATATATCTTTATTTTGTCCTTATTTTTCATCACAATATATCTTTATTTTGCCCTTATTTTTCAAATTTATTTTAGCTATCTGAATATTTTTAATTTCTGCTATACAATGAACTCGGGTGAAAACAACTAGGGTTGTGCATGGGTGAACCAAAAACCAAAAAGTTGGTTTTTGAGCTTTTGAAAACTGCTTGGTTTCGGTTTTTTCGGTTTCTGGTTTGGGTTTGGGTTTGGTTTCGGTTTCTATTTTATCATTTGGACTAGAAACTTTTGGGCAAAAATAAAAAAATTTGTTCCTATGAATTTTGGACTAAAATTTTTGGCATAAATCTTTTTGTTAATTACTAACTAATTGATTATCATACATCTGAGCTAAAATATTTGGGTAACACTATTTATTAAATTCTTATAAACTACTTAAAGTTCAAAATAAAAAATGAAAATCCATAAATTCGGTTTGCGCCGGTTTTATTTACATGCAAAACCATAACTGAACCAAAAGTTTGGTTTTACCGAATCATAAAATCAAACTGTCAATTTTTGTTTGGCTTCGGGTTTTCAGTTACGGATCGGTTTTTTCAGTTTCAGCGCACCCTTAAAACTGCAACTCCATAAAGATGTCTGTATGGATTGCATGAAAA
The DNA here is from genome assembly GCF_021521415.1 of Bidens hawaiensis. Classification (NCBI taxonomy): domain Eukaryota; kingdom Viridiplantae; phylum Streptophyta; class Magnoliopsida; order Asterales; family Asteraceae; genus Bidens; species Bidens hawaiensis. The sequence goes on along the minus strand of NW_027505685.1, from coordinate 143,993 downwards.
TTTATCGATTGACCATATTCAGGGACGTGAAAAGGGCAAGCGAAAGACGTTGACTACTGCATGGTTGGATGATGATCTCCATGGAAAAGCTAAGTTAGTTGCTGCCGTGGTAAATGACACAGAAGCCCCTCTTTTAACTTTTCCGGACACTTCTGTCCCTGGCACGCCTGAACTAAACCAGAATCTTAGTGCACCAGCAAAAAGATTCAGCCCACCATCAGCAGGCTCCTGTCAGCATCTTTTTGATCATAAAACCAATAATACTCTTCAAAGGATACTTTTGTACATTTGCTTATGCTCTTCTGTAGAGGCTCTCAAAACAGAAGAATTGTCGAGAGGCGCATGCGAGTTGCTAGGCAGTTTCCATGGAAAAAGTTGGTCACAACGCAGATACTCTCATCAAGTTTGCATCTTACTGTTTGAAGATTGGTTTTGAACAACTTAGGAAAATGACTTTCGGTTTAATCTTAAAGTTGGTTAGAAAAGCAAAGCTCGTTGTCATCTTAAGCTAGAAATGATTGTAAAGATTATGTGGACCTTTGTTAGTGGTTAAAGTTTGTGATAAGTTATACTTATTTTTGGCTTCTTACTAAGAGTGATCTTATTCACACAAGTATTTTATGCATGTGTATGTGATCTTGTTATTGATAGCATGTAGGCAGGGGTGGCTCGTGGGACACTAAAAGCAAGTTAGGGCTTTAGGCTCACACTTAATTAAGGCCCCCAATTTTTTTAAAAAAAAAACTTTATATATAGATATTATATTGGGTAAAATAAACTCAAAATAATCCATTTGTGTGGTGGTAGCTTGGTTGTTACAAAAGTATAGGTTATGAGTTCAAAACTTGTAATAAGCAATTTTTTTTCTTAACAATCGTGATGAAAAAGGCCTTAAAACCTTGTTTCGATTTAGGCCTTCACATTCGTTGAGCTGGCCCTACATGTAGGTAAGACAATCCATGGTGAATTTTTCATGCAAGCACAATTAATAGCAAACTCATTTGATCCCAATTTACATTTTAAAGTCTTGTTGAACATCGTTGTTACATTCAAATCCTGGCCACGACAACAAAGAACTCGTTAGGAGTCGAAGACCATCCATGCTCAAGTCAGTGATTTACACAACATAATCAAGTGTCCAGGAATTTTTTCCTATGGGTTCGAGATTTTTCGGTATTCGACTTTTTTCTGACGTCAAATTTTTGGGCCCGGATGGGTTTGATCGGTTATTAGGCTAAATAACTAACATGCAATATCACTATCATAACAAAATACACCGTCAACATTAAATAAAATACAAAGTCATATTAAATAAAAAACTTATTATATTGCATATTGCGGTGTCACGATACGCGATGGCCACAGCTAAAGCCCCATCGCGTATCGCAAAGGGAGCCAAAATTTGCCTATAAAAGAGCAGCTACGGGTTTGAGCAATTTCATCCCAAAAACACCTTTCTAAACACACACTTAACCTAGTAACTCGTGCCCCAACTTTTCCGGTGAACCGACGGCATATTCATCGAAGTTTGTGCGAGTTACGAAGCTTCGAAGTCCTGCTAACGTTCAAACCGTCTCTATTACTGAAGTTCTATAGACGAGTTGTTGTTCTTTTCTTCTTATCTTTATTCTTGAGTGATCGTTTAAGGTAGGAGTTATGTTTAAATTATTTTAATACATATAGTTATGATAGCTTAGACCTAGTCGAGGTTATAATCGTTAACTTTGAAAGATTGCTATATTCTAACTAATGTTTTTACAAAAAGAAATGACATTACTTTCATAAGAAGTAATATCAAAATTATATATTTTGACAGACATGTAGTAACTAGAAGGGGGATATCACTAGTAGTAAGTTTCTTGCCTAAGGAAAGTAATTCGTACAAATTCCAATCAACCGTGAGACCCGTTTGCTTACCCGGAGAAACTTACCAAACGTGATAGAACCTATTAGGCCAAAGCATGCTATTCCAAACGTCATATATAAATGCAAGTATATTTTCATAAACGATTGTAATTCTATCAAGGTTAAACCAGACTTAAGGTCTAAAGCTTAATCCAGAAACTCCATTAAGGTATTTATACAAACCTATTTTTACTATAAGTTAACATCATACACACATGAAAGGTTTTCAAACGTCTCCAAACTGACAATCACAGTGAATACATTAAACCTTTTACAGACAGATATTTTTACTCTTGTAGTAGACAGTTATTTATTACAAAGAGTTTGATAAACATTTACATGAGATTACAGATCTCTAAAATCATTATAATACAAAATAGAAAATAAAAGCAACTCAGACCGATTATACATGTGTCTGGATCCAAACATAATTGACTAAACTGGCATACAAAACCAAGTCAGTCATAACCGGTTCTCCAAACAGGGTTACATAGCTCAGGGAACTCTGTCTCCAAACAGGGGCTATATACCCGGGGAACTCTTGAATTGTGTGTACAGGGCAGTGGTACAGATCCCGGGAATAACCATCATTCCTACTAAGATTGTGAAGCAGAAAGTTATATTTGTATTTAGCGACTATTATAAATTATTTTAAGAGTCAGTCAACGTTTCACCAGCTAATCGCTGACGTATTTTTTTCCAACAATTGCAGGTAATTAAGTGCAGGTAGCTATAGACAAGGATTAAAGTTATGGGGATAGATGAACGCGATACAAGATGGCTCAATTTTGAATATAATCCTTGTAATAATATAAAAACAATATTTTGTAACCAAATATTCGGGTATTTAATTCTTGAGTAAGTTTTCAATGTAAATTTATATTTTTTAAAGTCTTCCGCTAAAATAAATTCGCAACTCTGATATATTTACAACACGTGTACCAATTGGGTGTCAAACTCCTAAGCCCTAAGTCGTGGTGTGACAATTTAGTTGCATGAGATACTATGTGGCTGTTAGGTTGGTTGGTTATCATGGAAATATTGTGTTCACATTTTTAAGAAGGCTTTATATCTACTTACATGATTTGTATTCATCAAGAAGAGTGTCTCGGATATCATAGCAACAATGTAGCTACCTTTTCTTTCTTTTCCTTGTCTTCCTTATTATCGTTTTCTCTTTACGATAATCCATAACAACGCTTGTAATCTCCCAACTTCAGACAGGATCTTTCTTGTTCCACACGAACTTTATTTTACCCTTATCTTCGTAGCACTTCCGCTTTGCACCATCTAAGAAAGATTCCCCCGTCTTATAAATAGCATGAATCTAGTGTTCTCGTACTTATAAACAATATTGTTTCTAATTACTAGAAGAAGATTTGGAAGATTCTTTCATGAAACTATTGTCCTTTACTATGTTTAAGACTTTTAATAAGATCAGTTCATAAGTTTATCAGTTATCGATGCAACTTGGATAGAGTGGGTCATTATTACACTCCGGTATTTGAAATACTCTAAATTATACATGTAATACTTTTCCCTGTTTAGAAAACAAAATTGTTTAGGCCAAAAGTGTATTTGGTGGGGTTAATTTGAAAATATATTAGCTAGGGTTGGAGAAGGGATACGATTGTTATCCCAACGAAACATGTAAAAAAAGAAAAGAAAAGAAAAGAACACGAGAACAAATTGACACCCGCGACCAGACTGTGGTCAGGCGTCATTCTTTGATGGCAATGGACAGTGTCCGGCAAGAACAAAAGAAAGCAAAGAAACAAATGGACATTTGACGACCGTGGTGTGTCAAACCGAACCGAAGGCCGTGGTTCGGTGGCAGTGGACCATGGTCCACGAGAACAAAAGAAAGAAAAGAGACGGGGAAGATGGAATTTCAAATTTGGAACGTGTGGCATAAACCCCAAGAGAAATCTTCATTGTAACAAAAATTCATACGGTTAAAAAAATTCCGTTGACCAAAATAAATAAAAGAACCCTTTCGTCAATTCTCTTCTTGATGCTCTCAGTAGCCACCAGCAATAATTTTTTTTTATAGTGAATTAGGATATGATGAATTATGTTATCAATCTATATGCATGTTTAAATCAATGTTCGAAGACGAGGTTCTTTATGAAGATAGGGAAAATGGAAGCCATGTTGTTGCTAGTAGTGCACAAAAATTTAACTATATTCCCGTTTCGGTTTAGTTGTTTAGTTGAACGAGATACCATGGCGCTGGTTAGATTGGCTGGTTCATAACTCTTGATCATGGAAGTGTTGTGTTCACATGTTTCAGACGGCTCTAAATCCACTTACATGGTTTGTATTCATCAAGAAGAGTGCCTCGATATCATAGCAATAATGTAGCTACCTTTTCTTTCTTTTCTTTATCTTCCTTGTTATCGTTTTCCTTTCACGATTATCCATAGCAATGCTTGTAATCTCCCAACTTGTTATATTTGTAACAAATCAGATCTTTCTTGTTCCACATGACCCGTATTTATCATTAAAGCGCTTCCGCTTTGCACCACCTAAGGAAGATTCTCCCATCTCGTAAAAAACATGAATCTAGTACTTGTACTTGTATTTTTGCACATCATTGTTTTTCACTAGAAGATTCGGAAGATCATTCATGGACGCATCATTCTTGCTATGTTTAAGACTTTTAAAAAGATATTTTAATAAGTATTGTAGTTTATCAGTTATCGATACAACTTAGTTAGAGTCGATCATTATTACTCTCTGAAATTTGAAATTAACCCTAAATTATAATAATAAATAAATATATATAGTGTGTATAATACATACTAGCTTTTGAACTCGTGTATTACACGGGTTTTGTCAAACGATAAAGATAAATAAGGTCTCTTATTTCAGTGGTGATTCTTAAAATACTTGTGAATTAATTTAATGTATATTTAATGGAAAAAACAAACATGGGTTAACGAAAAGTACTAAAATAACATGATTTTGTAAACACCTGTGTTGCGCAAGAAATTTAAAAAAAGATACTAAAGTTATGTAGTTAGTCAAACCTTAGGTATTAAAATGACACTTAATTCAATAATGAATATAATCCATACTATGTTATAACCTATTTGACAAAACGGTTTTGACTCATGAACCATGAATAGATAGAATGAATGAGATGAAAGATTAGGAATTAGGTGAAATATAGGTTTAACACCAAGGCTTTAACATTTTCTTTTATTAATATTCTAAGGTAATATTTTTGCTTATTTAGAAAACAAAACTGTTTTGACCAAAAGAGTATTTGGTGGCGGCTGATTTTAAAATATATTAGGGTTAGAGAAGGGATACAAGCACGCCATTGCTTTTATAAATAGAGACACCCATCATTCATCTCAATCTCATCTCTAAATCATTTCATTGTTTTGCCTATGAAGACTGTTTGTCCCAAGCCACGAACATCCTCCATGTAAGCAAAGTTTATTCACCGACTTATCTTTTCACTTTTGCTTATTGCATCAACCTTAATTGATTGTTCAGTAATCGATTGCAGAATAAATTAAAAATCGTCTGCTGTGTTTCTGTGTTAGAATTTGTTAATTACTCACTCTATAAACTGATCTTTTTTGCAGTCAATCGGAATCGGGCCGTGATAACAACATGTTGATTGTTCATAGTACCAGTTTTGACACCCTAAGGTAGTAACCTCAATCCATCTTCAGATCTTCTCATGCTCATATATTTTGATCATTTTGACTGTTATATCTCGGCTCTAGATTCATGTTCTCAATTGCATTAAAAAGGGTTTTATTCTCATTCTCTTTGTTTAATCAAATTTAGATCTGCTAATTGGTTTAATTATTTTTACACAGTGTTAGATGTATCCAGTGCCATGTAACTTGTAAGGCGATCATGGGTTCATCTAGCAAATCAAGGAAAGTATGCTCAAGCAGCTACTGCAAAAAAGCTGTAATATAATTCATGGGTAGGGTTTATTTATTTAATAATTATTTATTTTTTCTTATTTTTTATAAAATGTTTCTTGAGATTACAAAAATGACACTATTTTAATAATTTATAAACAAAATGATTTATCAGGTCCAGAGCTGATGGGCTGCAGTCTACGTAACGTAGGCTTGACCCAAATAACGCGGCAGTTCCTGAAGTGATTGCGGATGCTGCTCCTGTTAACGATTCCTCTAGGGAAAAATCAGATCTTGCCTGTGGTGGATTTGAGAACCGGGCCCAACATGGACCAATGAGGAAGCGCTAGCTAAGGTGACAAGAAAGAGGCCAGCAAGTACGGAGGCCCATAGTGCATTAGAATACAGAGGAGGACTTGGTGGCTTAGGGCCCGATGAGGAAGGACCAGCTAAGGTGACAAGAAAGAGGCCAGCAAGTACAGAGAGGCCCTGGTATAATATGGAGGTGATCCGACGTCTCGAATGTGAAACTCTCATCATCTAACGGTTCGGAGAGAAATTATTCACGTGGTTCTGCTTTAGGTCAACCAAGCAGCATCATAGAGTGGTAAATGCATAATTAGACTCTTGCTGACCGGACAGAGATTAAACGAGCTGAAATTCCCCAAGATTTTAGTTTAAATGACGATTTTGATAGATATCGCTCACATGTAAAGTTTAGGGTTAGATATGTCAAAGTGTCAAAGTATTTTTTAGTTGGTAGATGTTAGTTATGGAAAGGGTTAGAATTGTAATGCATCACAAGTATTTTGTTATTATCAATTATAAAGATATATTGTTCTAAAACATCCTAAAATAACATACCTTGAGACACGCTTGAATAGTAATAAATGTACACTAAAATATGGACACTAAATATGATGCACCCGAAAAATTTGTAATCATGTTTTGAGATGGAAAACATCTTACTATTAAGCTCGCTAGAAGAACTAAAATATGGAGCTGTCATGCTTTATACATTTCTAAATTGTTTGGATGTTATAAGTTATATTTTTATCACAAAAATAAATAATATCAACAATCCAAAAATAAATAATATCAACAATCATTTGTTTTTATTGTTATACTATATTATGTTGTGATCGATAAACATGTACTGCATATAATATTCAATTAATAAAATATCATATTGTATCATATCATACTTTATTATGTTATAACAAATAGTATTATATCATATGACATCATATCATATAGTAGTTAAGTGTAAAATATCATTTGTTTTGGCCCAAACTGTATTTTCTGTGAGCCAATATGAAAGTATGGGTGATACCCATTCTATTTAAATAGGATGTGGGGATAGTTTCATTTCGTTCATCTCATTTTTCAAAATACTACAGTTTCATTATCAGCAGCTGCAATGTTTATTCCATCCGCTATTGATTTGCCAGTCTATTATCACTTTTGCTACAAATATCAGCATTGATAGATCAATCCGTAAATTCCATGGAGTTAACTTTTTTCTTATTTTTTCTTGGATGCCATAAATTCCATTTTTTTTTGTACAATGTGAAAAATTTGAATAACTCAATAGTCATTTGTTTTCATTGGTGTGTGTATATATAGGATTGGGTTCATTCAGAAGTGTTTTTAGTGTGAGAACTGCGAGAAGAGATTCTGGCCAATCATAAATTTTCTTTTTAATTTTGGATTATTTTATTGTAGAAATAGATTAGTAAAAAGTTTAGAAGTTTCTTTTAGTAATTAATACTAATTAATGTTAAGTTGCAAATGATTATACATTTATTTTTATTTTTTAATTTGATTTAATCTTTAAACAATTTCATAAAACAAAACCATCATACTCATACTATAAAAAATATAAATATATTAACCATCATAAAAATAAATACCTACACAAATCATAATATTAACCTACACATACAAAAACTAGTTCATGTTATCATCTACACAAATCACAATATTTGTATACATGCACATAACTAGTTCATGTTAACCTACACAAATCACAATAATAACCTACATATACAAACTTACTTCATGTTATAGCTTACCCATTTGTATTTACCTACATATATCAGAATATTAACCTACACAAACAAATCTTGTTCATGATATCACATACAATTAATAGTATTAACCTAAGCTTGTAAAATATTCGCAATGTAGGAACACATCATATTTTTTTATAATTTTAATTATTTTATAATCTATCATTTATGTGTAGACAAATACGAGTTATGTGTAGATGAATATTATTTATATGTAGGTGAAAACAAAATGAACTAGCAAGCTGTGTAGGTGAATACGATATATGTAGGTTAATATTAGTTATGTGTTGGTGAAAAATAAAAGAAACAAAATTAGTGTAGGAGAAAATAAGTTGTGTTGGTAAATACGAGTTACATTTTGATAAAAATAAAAATAACTAACAATTTGTATAATTGAATATGAGCTATGTGTAGATTATTATGTTATTTGTGTAGGTGATCAATTTAATATAATTCACCTACATATACATTTTTTTTATATGTAGGAAATAGATAATTCAAATGTGTAACTTTCTACTATAATTAATGTGGAGAATATTTTAGGAGTAATTAAAGGAATTAATGCATTGAATAAATTAGAGATAATCAATGGTTGAGATCGACTTCTCGCACTTCTCGCATGATCCATTGCCTATATATATATATATATATATATATATATATATATATATATATATATATAGGATCAGGATCATGTGAGAACCTTTTGGGAATTGAGAATTATGAGAACCATTTTGGACCACAAAAAAACCCAAAAATAAAAAAAATCATAAAACAAAAAAAAACACAAAAATAAAAAAAGTAAAAAAACCAAAGTTCTTATTTATCATCCCCGTTTCTAAAAAAAACGTAAAAAAAAATTCTCGGTTTAGCTAAATTATACATATACATATATGTATAATATGTACATATATGTACACACATGTTTTTTTCCTATACACATATGTATAATTTAAGGTAAATGATAATGTACATATGTGTACATTACATAACTAGAGATTAAATGAAAGTATACATATGTGTATAGGTATAATACGAATTAAAAAGAAAAAAAAACGGTTTTTTTTTATCATACATATATGTATAATATGTACACACATGTTTTTTCCTATACACATATGTATAATTTAAGGTAAACGATAATGTACATATGTGTATATTACGTAACTAGAGATTAAATGAAAGTATACATATGTGTATAGGTATAATACGAATTAAAAAGAAAAAAAAATTCGTTTTTTTTTAATGAAATCGGAATGAAATATAAGAATTTTGGTTTTTTATTTTTTTAAAATTTTCGGTTTTGTTTGTTTTATAATTTTTTAATATTTTTTAGAGTGTATTTTTAGTGGTCCAAAATAGTTCTTAAAGTTCTCAATTTGCCAATGGTTCTCTTAGGATCATTACCATATATATATATATATATATATATATATTCATGCTATTACATGTTATAATATTAAATTATAAAATATCGTATGGTACCGATCATACTTTATTATTCATATCAAATCCTATTATATCGTATGACATCATAGCATTTTATATCATATATAATTGTATCATATCATACAATATTATACATATCGTATAAGATCCGGTCATATCTTATTAGATCGTATCTTATCAAATCGTATCGTTACATATGATATCGTATCATATCATATGATAGATATGATATCATCTTATGCCATATATTATACCATATGATATCTATTACATCATACCATACCACACCATATCATATCGTATTGTATCACATGACATCATATCGTATGACAATCTTATCATATCGTATCGTATCGTATCATATCATATCATGTCATCATATCATATCGTATCGTATCGTATCATGTCATGTCATATACCATATCATACCATACCATATCGTATCGTATGATTCGTATCATATCATACTATACCGTATCATATCATACTAATCATATCACATCATATCGAGCATATCATATGGTATTGTATTGTATCGTATTACACAATATCGTATTGTATGACATCATATCATATCAGATCACATCACATCAAATCATAGCATAGTATACCATACCATATCATATTATACCATATCTTATCATATTGTATCGTATCGCACCGTACCATGCCATATCATGACACAATACATACCATATCATGCCCTACCAAACCACACCATACCATCACATAACATGATCTTGTCATATCATATAATATTACATCGTAACACATTACAAAATCACATACACCTCAACACAATGTGCTAATGTTGTTTTAGTGTTACAGGTTTTGCTTTGTTATAGGGTTATAACTTCATACATCGTAACGTACCACATAAAGCACTTTCCAAATCAAAAGGTTAAAGAAAAGCAAGGTTAACATTATCACAACAAAGTGTAAATGTATAGAAAAATTTATGGTAGAAAATGTCTTATTATTATACATTTATTTTAATACGTTAGTTAAAAAGTAAAAAATAAAAGGGAATAAAATGCTGTAGGAAACTTTTCTTCAAATAAAAGATTAAATTTGTAATAAGGGCTCGTGATAAAAAAAACTAATTCTAAAGCTTGCTTTAAGAACACTAAATAAAATAAGCCGCCATGGAATAATCATTTTCCTAAATGTTGTTAGTATGCTAACATAATATTTTGATACGGACTATCCACCATGACCTAGTAAGCCACCTCGATAAGCGATGCATCCCATGTTACTTGTAGTGAGAAATAGTCAAGTAAAAAGTCCTTCATATATACATTTTGAATAGAAACCTTAGAGCATTCCCAGCCTGTCTCTTATCCCCATTTTTGTAATTACACTACAAAACACTATATTTCTCTCTTTTTTTCCAATTAAATAATACTTTTTTATACCTTTATCATTACAGTTTTCTCTTTTCACTCTATAATTTATAAAAAAATCACTACCTTTTCCTAAAATTTATAAAAAATCACTACCTTTTCTCTCTCCACCCTATAATTTACACTCACAATCTCATCCTATAATTTACAAACTCTCCTCACATAATTTTAAAGAATGGATTAGGAATGCTCTTAGGCCCAAAAACATCCGGTGTATTTTCATAAAGTTTTAGAAAGATTCCAAATGATTTGGGCCATTTGGTAAAGTTTTCAAGAACCAAATAAACTATTGGCTCAATCGACCTAATGACATTTCCACATAACTTGTGCAAAAAATTGTACTTTTATATGATGTAATTAAATTAAGTTGCACATGCAAAATATACTTTTGATACACTGGGCATTAGGCCTAAGGTCGGGCCAATTGCCTAATACTTAATCATAGGGGGTCACAACCTAACACCTATTTACTTTTAGTTATTTCTTTAATGAAAGCAAGATTACTGTTTTGTATTAGTAAGTCATAACCTTAGCGTTAACGGACTTTAGTCCACATACTAGGCCCAATGACCACTCAACTACTATTTTTGGTGAAGCCCGGTGTGAGTTTGGTATTCTAGGAATTTAAATTAACCTAGTATTACCTAAGTTTCTAAATAAAGAAACTTTATTACATCAACTAATGAGGTAACAAAGTTTCTTTATTTAGAAATTTTGTTGTTTACTTAGGACAAGAATAAACTTAGTGTCAGGAGTTGGTACATATGGACTGGGCTGGTACATATAGACTTATGAGACCAATTTGGGTCTTACTAAATTATTATTTAAGTTCAAAATAATCAAACCAAACCAAACCAAACCATGTGTGTATCTTGCATACTATTGACTTGATATTCCTTTCCATTAAACTAGGTTGTTATCCGACTCGTTGCCTCGGGCTGTTCTGTTGGTCGGGCATTGTTTCCGTAAGTTGGCGCGAATTCGGTTGGTATCGGCTACGTTTTTTACGGTACCAAAACTAAACCTAAAAATTAGTTCCTCAAAATAACGTATTTAAAACAAATTAAAAACGAAACATCACACCACCTTACTTTTTCGTTGCTTGATTTTGTATGAAATCTATTTAAAAAGCAAAAAGCAAAAAACAAAAGAAAAACACAAAAAACAAAAATACAAAAAGAAAGTTGTTTCCGTAAGTTGGCGCGAATTCGGTTGGTATCGGCTACGTTTTTTACGGTACCAAAACTAAACCTAAAAATTAGTTCCTCAAAATAACGTATTTAAAACAAATTAAAAACGAAACATCACACCACCTTACTTTTTCGTTGCTTGATTTTGTATGAAATCTATTTAAAAAGCAAAAAACAAAAAACAAAAGAAAAACACAAAAAACAAAAATACAAAAAGAAACTGCTTAGGTGAAATTTGAACTCAGGACGTCCATGTTATAACCATCCAACAACACCACCATACCAACTTACTTTTTTATTACTATTATTACTTTCAAAGGAATAAATACTGAAACAGATTTCAAAATATTAAAAAAAAAAGAAACTTAGTGTCTGTCACATGGTAGCCATTGATTGGACAATCACTGTAGCACTTAGTTTTCTTTTAATATATAGTATAATACATGATCAGGGCGGACCCACACAGACGAGATCGGGGTCCCAGGACACCGATGTTTTTTAAAAACTCTTTAGAGACGGTATATTAAATTTTTGAAGGACCCACATAAATTAGTAGTTGGACCCCATACTACAATGTGGTGGAGTGGTAACTTCCCTGTTTTCTAAGTGAAGGGACGTCACGTACTCAAGTCTTGCAAACCTTTTTTTTTCTTTTTAAATTCCTATATTTATATGAAATAGCATTGTGAACAACCGTGTGTGTATTATTTGGCAAATTCCTACTAGATGTTTAGGGCTTTTAAACTTGCAGCAATGAAACAACAAAAAGTTTACGGCTCACTTTCCTCCTCTACGTCACCGGACTATGCCATCCGCCCCTCTTATCCTAGTCTCCTACTTTGTCTCATACAAGCCAAAAAAGGTAATTTTATGACTAATTGATTGATTTTGTAATGGTAATTTATGTTGTATTATCAAACTATGACTTAGTTTTGTTAAAAACTTGAATTTTAGAGCTGATTGATTGATTTTGTAACGGTAATGATCAAATTTATGTTTATTATGATATTTTTTTTATTATATTCCTTATCTTGACCCGACCAGACCCGAAAAATCCGAACATCAAAATTTGGGGCCCCGATGGATAAAATTCCTGGGTCCGTCACTAGGCATGATGTTTACTGCAACTACTTAGATTGACCGGTTGCTTGTTAAGAGCAATCTTAAATGTTAATATTCAAAAAGGCTTTCTTGTTGCACGTTATATGTTTTTAGTTATAGGAATTAGTTAGAGTATATTGGTATAAAATCTTACCTAGAAGAGTATTTATAATGAAATGATTAATTATTGGTCATGACATTGTTGTTTGTGTGTGACTTGTGGAGCTTAAAGTTTTTATATGGAATCTCAAATGTATAGTTTTGTTTAGTTGCATGAGCTACTATGTGCCAAGTTAGATTGGTTGGTTCATAACTCTTGATCATGGAAATTATGTGTTCATATGTGTTAGACGGCTCTACATCCACTTACATTATTTGTATTCATCAAGCAGAGTATCTCGGATATCATAGCAACAATGTAGCTACCTTTCCTTTTTTATTTATCTTCCTTGTTATCGTTTTCCTTTTACGATAATCCATAGAAACGCTTGTAATCTCCCAAATTGTCATTTAACAAATCAGATCTTTCTTGTTCCACATGACCTTTATTTTACTCTTATCTTCGAAGCGTTTCCGCTTTGCACCACCTAAGGAAGATGCTCCCATCTCGTAAATAACATGAATCTAGTAGTTGTCCTTGAATTTTGCGCAATATTGTTTTTCACTCAAAGAAGATTACAAAGATCTTTCATATATGTACGTATCGTCTTGCTATGTTTGAGACTTTTAATCAGATCTTTATATGAGGATATAGCTTTACAGTTATCAATGCAACTTGGATAGATTCGATCATTATTAGTTTATTACACTCTGATATTTGAATTTAACCCCAAATTATATGTTTATACGTCTAAATATTCTCTTTGAGGTAATACATTTGCTTACTTAGAAAACAAAATAATACATTTTGACTAAAAGTATATTGGTAGGGCCAATTTGAAAATATATTATCTAGGGTTGGTGTAGAGATAGCAGCACGCCATGCTATAAATAGAGACGTCCGGGGTCTGAAATAAGAGACACCCTTCAATTTCGTTAATCTCCAAATCATCTTACTAGACGATTTCATTCATCAGGCGTCTGCATTTGAAAATTGTTTGCCCTAACCCACTTTTCTCCTTCCAGTTGTGTAATTGATTAAAGAATAAATTTAATTTGTTATGCTGCTTTCTATATTAGAATTTATTAATTACTCACTTTATAAACTTATCTTTTTGCAGTCAATTGGAATCGGGTCATAACATGTTGATTGTTCACAGCGCCGGTTCTTACACCTTAAGGTAATTTACTCCATCCTCTAATCATGTAATTTTATATACTTTAATTTGTGTGATGATGATGATGAACTAAATAAATTCAACCTTGAATCACAACAGTGAGATTGCATTTGAAGGACAGATATCTCCTGTGGCAATAACCAGAAACAGAAGAAGCCGGGACTGCTTCGGAGTTCTAAATTCCTTCAGATAAAATACTAGCAATCTCAGTGAGGAAAAGGTATATTTTTTTTAATTTTATAGAATGCTTTATAAGATTACAAAAATGACACTAATTTAATAATATATTGTTTTTACGTTTTTATAAACAAAATGATTGCGGATGATGATCCTGTAAGTGATTCTTCTAGGAACAAAGCAGATCTTGGTTGTGGTGGATCTGAGAACCGGGCCCAACCCCAATGAGGAAGTGCTAGCTAAGGTGACAAGAAAGAGGCCAGCAAGTAAAGAGGCCCATATTGCATTAGAATACAGCTGAGGCCCTGGTGGCTTAGGTCTAATATGAAGGTGATTCGACGACGGTTTAGAGAGAGATTATTCACTTGGTTCTGCTTTAGGTTAACCGAGCAGCATCGTTGAGTGGTAAACACATATTAGATTATAGCTGTGTTGAAATAAGATTTTTCTTCTTATTGTATGTAAATATTAGTACTGTTTCATATTTATGTAATTGAAGACAGTATATTATAACAAATGTATAAAAACAGCATGTTATAATTTTCACCTTTCTTTATCATTTCATCATTTAGAAACTAGCATTCACCTCAGAGTAATTTAATCATGTTTTTTAAATGATAGTAATAATCATGCTATAAAAAGAACTTGCACAGGATCGGGAGTGCAAAGACTAATAGATAAACTAAATTAATATTCAATGCACCCAAATAAAAGGACAATATATTCGTATTCTAGTTTTATGATGGAAAATAACTTTTTAAGAGGGAAGTGAATGCGGTGCTGTTAAGCGTCTAAACTTAGACACAAAACACACCAAAACTACGTAATTTTGATAAAAATTATCTCTCAGTCTTATTTCTTTCCAAAAATAAAAAGAATAAAATAAAAGATATCTTTTTCCAGTTTTGTGTTTGTTGACTTGTTCTTTATCTTCCTACACATCAGTAGATTACAAACACAACAAATGTGCTCACTTTTTCCAATTTTGCTTCGTTACTCCTCTCTTACATCTAATCAACGCCTTCTTCTCTTCACTATCTTTCAAATAAAACAAATAAGTTGCAGGCTTGCAAACCATAAAAAAATTGAGATTATTGATAAACAAGTTGATTCACAATTTGTTGTCTACAATTTAGTACCGAGTTGGAGCTGAGCCGCTAATGTGATTCAAAATTCTAAATTCGGTATCGAGACGATGCCGATATGATTCCAGTTTCGAATAAAATTTCGTTGGTTTTTTAAAGGCGGTTTTTAAATATAATTTGGTACAGTGTCCCAAGTAAATTTCACCTGGTAGTTGCATCTTTCTCAATGAAGAAATATAAATGATACAAATCTTAATCATGTTATAAAAAAAAATTGCGTTTGTAACCTATCGATGTGTAGGAAGATAAAGAACAAGTCAACAAACACAAAATTGGAAAAAGATATCTTTTATTCTCTTATTTTTGGAAAGAAATTAAACTTTGAGATAATTTTTATCAAAACTATGTAGTTTTTTAGTTGTTATAAATTCATATATTTGAAAGGTTTTCTAAAATCCGAATGTTTGCTTTTTTCCTTTGTGGTTTGAGCCAAAACTAACCCGTACACACCCTAGCTACAATTGCCGACACGCGTCACAGCAGAAGATCGAGTTTTTAGTTTAGAAATCATTCCAGCTAATCCTATATAGTTGCTTCATGTGTAGACCATATATGTGCTAGCTCTGAGATTTCAGCGGTTTCCTTATATATTCCAACTAATCCTATTTAGTTGCTTCATTTGTAATCCGGATTTATGATGAAAAGAACTAATCTTAAAGCTCGCTTTAATAAACGAAGTATTATAGGCCACCATGGAATAAATCTTAAGCTCGCTTTAAAAAATTTTCTAAATATTTTTAGTTAGCCAACTTGACCCTTTGATATTTTAGCAGTATAATTGTATGAGATCCTATTTGGATGGTTAGATTGGTTGGTTCAAGAAGAGTGTCTCGGATATCATAACAACAACATAGCTAACTTTTTTCGTTTCTTTATCTTGTTATGTTTTTCCTTTTACCATAATCCATAACGCCGCTTGTAATCTCCCAACTTGTTATATTTGTAACAAATCACATCTTTCTTGTTCCTCTTAAACTAAAATTCTCCCGTTATCTTTGAAGCGCCATCTAAAAGGTAGATTCTCCCATTTCGTAAATAACATGAACCTAGCTAGTAGTTGTCCTCTTATTTCTACACAAAGATTGTTTTGACTAGAAGCAGATTTTAAAGATCTTTCAAGGACATATTGTCCCTGCTATATTTAAGGCGTTTAATAAGATCTTTCTATGAGGATTGTCGTTCATCGGTAATCGATAAGTCTTGGATAGACCTGATCATACTTACATTCCAATATTTGAAACCCTAAATTTAATAAATTATAATGTTTTTATCCAGATATTATTCTTTGAGGTAATATTTTTGCTTATTTGGAAAAGAAAATTGTTTTGACCAAAAGTGTATTTTCTTGGGCTAGTTTGAAAATATGGGTGATACCCTTAGATTTAAATAGGGTTTGGGGGCCCACTCAATTTCATTCATCTCATGTAACATTCATCCGGCGGATGTGATGTTGCCCTGAATTCATTCACCCTTCAATTTCATTGATCTTCCGTCTTCATGTTTCAAAATCGTCGTCTTTACTTTGTCGTTTTGTATTCTTCAAAATTGTTCTCCTGTTTTCCTTCCTATCTGTAAAACAAAAAAAAAACTAAACAAAAAGGAAAAAACACCAATGTCGCACCCCTATGCGACACCCTTGAATAGTTAATCAACATACACTACAATATGGACTAAACTAAATATGATACATCTAGAGAAAAATGATATTTTGTATCGAGTTTTGATATTGAAAACATCCAATTATTAAGCTCGCAACAAGAACCGAAATATATTGTGCCTCCATGCTTTATACATTTTCCTAATTTATTTTGGATGTTGTAAATTCTATTTTTATCTACATTTTGACAAAATTAACAACACTACACTTTTGATGCATAACAATCATTGATTAACTTATTTTTAGCAATCCGTGGTTTTTTGTAATTGATTTGCACTTAATCTTGGCAATCCATAATTTTTTAATTTGATTTAAATTTCATTTTCGGTAACAGACGACATTGTCATTTGCGTTTTTATAGAGATTTAATTTAATTAACCAAATTAAATTAGTGACCAAATGCCCAATTTATCCTTTATTATTTGTAAAAAGCCGCTTTGTATTTACCATCCTGTCAGTATGCTAATTTAACCATTGATTTAATTAGACTTTAATAGATGGATGGCTAGGATTAGTTCTCACAGTTCTCACATTAATAACATTTTGTATGGGAGGGCCCCTCATAATTTAAACATGTAATTTGTTTAAAAAAAGGAGACTAATGACTATAATGATAATTAATAATTGTATTAAATGCAAAGATATCAATTATCAACATCTTATCGATATTTTGGTGATACCCTTCAATTTTAAACAGGGCTAGCCAGAAGCAGAGATCAGAGATACATTGCTATTTCATTCCTCTCGAAATTATCAATTTTCATGTTCAAAATTCTCATCTTTGTTCAGCGGTTTTAATCATCTACTACTATAATATTTTGGTGATACCCTTCAATGTTCAAAGTTCTCACCATTGAGACAAAAATAATTGAAAGTTGGGACCGCTGGTAGTGATTTTTAAAGTTGGGATTATTATCGACCAATACACAAAAGTTGAGATTTATTTTCAATTTCCAAAAAAAAAAAAGAAATTAAACCTAAACTGCTACAAAAAAAAAGTTTGAAAAAATTGATGAAACACGAAATCATACAATAAAGAGTTACGCTTAAAAAAATAGCTTAGTATTGTAAATTGTTCACTCCTATTTTGTAAGGGGGTTCACTCCAATTTTTCTATATAACGTTACACTATTATTTCAAAACGTGGGGTTCCCGTGAACCCCCTATTATGGTTCGGTTAAATAACAAACGCATATCGTAACCGTTGCAATGGTTTTATGCAACGATTGTGTTCCATTGTAATACCTGTCAGTACTCTATAAGTAGGGTTTATCCGTTGTCAAGACACCAAGTTATAATGCCATTGATTGTTGCATTTGTTTATTCAATTGTATACTCACACAAGATCACAAATCCGTTGTTTTATCGATTATCCATTCTAATCATTTTTTTATTCAATTGTATACACACACAAAATCACAAATCCATTGTTTTATCCATTCTAATTGATCGGTTTTCTAAAAAGCTCTCAGACCGACGGAATAGGAGTGCATGTGTCTGGATGCGAGTGGCAGTATAAATGGTCGGCTGGCATTATAATCGGTCGGCTATCAGTTCTAATAGGTTGAAACCTATAGTTTAGAAAATGGTCATTTTGGGAATTTTAGAAAAGGTGGGCTAGTCAAGGAATATACTTGGTCAAAAAGGTCATTTTAATTATTATTATTATTATTATTATTATTATTATTGCATTAAATGCAAAGATATCAACATGTTGATACTCTGGTGGCTGATACAACCTTCGACTTAAATAGGGCTAGCTAGTGGCAGATATCGGAGACACATCATGATTTCATTCATCTCGAAATTATCAGTTTATCTTAATTTCTCATTTTTCATTCATCTGCTGTAATGCTTGAAATCATCAACCCAGGAAAATACCCGATGTAAGCAAATTTTCTGTGTATCGTTTCTGAAAATCATCTTTTCACTTTGTTCTGCCGTTTTCTGTGTTAAAATTTATTCATTACTCACTCTATAAATTGATCTTTTTGCAGTCAATCGGAATCGGATGATCATGACATGTTGATTGTTCATAACGCCGGTTATTGCAGCCTAAGGTAAAAAACTCATATATTGATTTTTGTTGCTTCTCATGTATTTAAAAGTATACTTGATTTTGATTCCGGTTGTCTTAAAACTTTGATTTCTAAAAACTAAATTATTTTTTGTTAAAGATTTATTGATATATGTGTATTTAGGGTTTCAAGGGCCGGGTACAGAAAGGGAATGATCATGTTCATCAATTAGAGAATAATGAGCGAAGCCTGTATGCCAGGAAGAAGATCCTGGAAAGAGAGATGGTACTTGCATCAATCCTTAATTAAAACTACCCATGAAATTTTCATGAAATAAAAAATGTTCAATCATTTTGGAATTATTTATATAAATCTCAATTTTTCATGTAGATGCTCGAATATCGTGGCGAGCAAGTGAGGCGTCGCGTGGTGGATTTAAGAGAAATAAGATGCCGGTCCAAAGGCAAAGATTTTTATGTGAGTCAGCTTTATCAGATGTCAAATAATTCAAATATCTAATGTAACAAAAAGTTATAAATCGATCTATATGCTATATGTTATGTTTTAATTTTTATGTGACAAGGAGTTTTTGTTGTGAGTAAACACTTTTTTCTGCAGCTATTTAAGGTCAGTGACAACCTTGTAATCGACTCGACAAATAAGGGGAATATAGCAAGATTAATAAATCATTCGGTATGGTTACAAAATATAAGTGTCATGTCTTGAAAATATTATTTTGGTTACTAATTATAGGCCCTTTTTCAATGCAGTGCATCCCAAATTGCTATGCATGCAAGGATTTTGAGCATGGGTGCAAGTGACAGCAGAATAGTTCTCATAGCCAATACTGGCGTATCAACTTGTGATGAGTTAACGTATGTCTTTTTCCACTCACGGGTTCATTTATGTAGCTCACATTCGTTCGGTTAGCTAATATTTTGAACTCTTTTTGTGACAGATATGATTACAAGTTTGTTCAAGATGAGCAGGATGATCAAACAAAAGGTACCGTGTTTATGTAGAGCTCCCAACTGTCGATATTTCATGAATTAGTTTTGATACTAACATCATGCTATTTTTATACTCAAGATCTATACACCGAGAATGAGGCATTAGAAGAACTTGCAAGTTACAGTCTTATTGCTATAGATCTAATAATCTTTCTCTTGTTTTAGGTGTGAATATGGAATGTTAAAATTTATTCATTAATACTCACTCTATAAACCGATCTTTTTGCAGTCAATCAGAATTGGATCATAACATGTTGATAGTTCATAGCGCCAGTTATTGCAGCCTAGGGTAATATACTCCAGCTTCTTATATGTTTATGTTTAATTGATTTTGATTCCTGTTGTCTTTAAACTTTGATTTCTATAAGTTAAATGAATCTTTCCTTACACCTTCGGATAAAGACCAGGTTCGGTTTATATCGACTGAGTGCACAATTCCAAACAGAATTCTTGCTGGCTGGACAGAGATTAAATGAGCTGGAATTTCCCAAGATTAAATGACTTTGTTAGATATGAATTTCTCACATGTAAAGCTTAGGAATAGATATGTCAAAGAGTCAAAGTTATCTATGTAATTAGAAGGGATAGAATTGTAACACATCACAAGTTGTTAAGTGATAAATAGGATACATCGATCAATGAAAACGTTTGTTGCTCGTCACTCCAATTCTTGTTATTTGTTCAATCCTGGGAAATAAATGGTATCAGAGAAAGGCTTAAATCAATCAAGAATCAATTCCTGGGAATAACTGATTTTGAAATTGATATTCTTGAATCGTTCCTTACATGAATTGATTCCTGTTGCTGAACTGTTCAATCTATTTTTTCTTTTTCTAATCCCAAATCGTGTTTCTTGTTTTGGCGGATATGAGTGGCTCGGAAGTGCAATTGGGCTGCAAAGAGTGCCAGATCAGATGGCAAACAGAGGCCAGACTAAAAATGTTGTCAAAGAGAAAACAAAGTTTGCAGCCATCATAATCTCAGCCGCCACCATGTTATGGCCGGCCAGAAAATCGGCCTCCGGTGATGGCGCCGGAAAAACAGATCCCAGCCATCACAGGTCTGCCACCGCTTTTAACCGACATCACCGCCGTTAACCGACCATCATTCCGGCCACCATAGATCCACAGATACACCAGCTCCACCCTAGACCATCATCCTTTCTTACCGCTGGAAAATCGACTACGGTGATAGGCTCTTCGCCTGAAAAACGAGGTATCTTGCAAGTCACACTCTGACCATTTACTCTCCTTACACCGGACAACATAGCCGCCACTTTAATTACTTCATACATACATACCTGAGGTCATTCACCGAAAAACGATAACATTCCGGCAGCTCATCATCGTCATCAGTGGTCGCCGACAACCATCGCCAGAAAACCGTTCCATCACAGCCACCACCATCGTACACCGACACCAGAATGGCAGCAACCACCACCTCCCTCACCGTCACCATCAGCAGCCCCACCATCCTCCGACGCTCACTCACCGCCTCCCTCACCGTCACCTTGGTTCATCCCCGTTTGCCGCTGGAGTCTTGCCAAAGAGGCAGCTTCGGACTCTCCTTCTCTCCAAACCTCTCACACAAACAACTTATAACCGCCTACGATCCCAGATCTGCAAACAAGACGAGCTTCAAACACCTTATTTTCTCGGATCTTCAAACTTTATTTCCAAACTTCAACATTATTTCCAAAACTTCAAGAAATTTAACGTCTCGGTTTGGGTAGTCGTGGAATTAAAACCCGAATATCAAGAACAAAGTTGAATCAGAAGATTTGACCCCCTCTGATACCAATTGTAGGTCCCGAAACCGGATTTGACAACGAACGGCTTTGTTCTTGATAAGTGCTCGAGACGGGTGCGGTAAATCAAACGATCAAACATAAATAATATAACGATAATATAAATGAACGATCTCGTTGTCAGTTAAAGATTTGATATATGATAAACGAACCGACCAACCCAAGGTGAGCTCCCCTTGGGTGGATGACTTACACCATGGATAACACACACAAACTTAACAATACAAAGTCCTATTTATAGACAAAATAATAACATTCTAGAAGATTTCTTCCCGTTGAAGCTAAGCGCGTGCCTGAAGCTCTTGTCTCGTGTCCGGACCTTTCATTAATTATTATCTTGACCGTGAATAAATAATGGGTTTCGTAATTTGATATCGCAAGTCACAAATATTGGCCTTACATGGACAATTAGACAAGACCTTAGGATACAAACAAGATAACCATTATTTGGGCTTACATTCATGTATTTAAATTGTTTGTTATATTTGGATATTGTGTGTACTCTTTCAATAAAATAATTAATTAGATATTGTCACATTTTATGTATAATAGTATCTTCGAGCTGTGAGCAATCGGATCACGCCCCGACATTTCCGCCTTAGGTTGGGGGTGACATGTAGCATGTATAAAAATAAAGTCAACTAACTAGGAGTTGGTGAGAATCACACAAGTTTGATATATACGTAAAGAAAATCATACAATTCTATGAACAAGTGTAAAATGCAAGTAACGTCCTTTCCAGTTGGTAACAACAACTGTACTCAGATAATCGCATGCAAGGGTCCTTTCCAGTTGGTAACAACCAACGTACTCGGATCGGAGGCCCCTTTCCCACTTATAACATGACGGTCCTGAGTTCAAAGGGGGGCGTATGATCATACTTATCGAAGCACCACTTGAAATTGAATCAAGTAAGCAAGTAAACATACCAGTCCATATACGAATTGTAGTTTGAAAAAGAATAACTAAGTAATTGCTTTGAATAGGATATACATGCGCGTTAATGAAACCGAAGTAAGAAGCTCACCTTGAAATTTGTGAATAACTTGAAATAAAAAACCAAAAGCGCGTTAACAAAACCGAAGCAATCGAACTTCACGAACTATAATTAAAACAAAAACCCAATCTAACTAACGGGATTATAAAAGTTAAATAATTTAGTTTTAGGAATTATGTATTATTTTAATATGTATTTTATTATTTTAAGAACATTTAATATTATAATATTACTTTAATTTTTAATGGTAACTTTTAACGATTATTATTACTTTAATATTATTTAATTAATAGTTTATTATTAATAGAAGAATTCTAACGTTTATAAAACATAGGAATAAGATTTTATCTCGTCTACAATTATTTAGTGTATATAAAGATATTAATGAAACTGATATATACTATATTATAAATCGGGTTTCATGAAACTTATCGTATATGAAAAGGTTGCGTTTTTTAATGAAAATACATAAAATTTAATTTATGAATAATTTTATTTAGTTTAAAAATAATTTTTAATAATTTAATTGGTTTATAATAGATAATAAATGATTTAAAAAATAAACTAAAAAAAATGCATTGACCCAGGTTCAAACCCGGGTTTTATGATTCACACTAACAAGGGTTAACCATTAGACCAGTTTGCTTAGTTGTTAAAAGAACAAAAAGAATTTTATATAAATACAAACACAAGATCATTTTCTTCTTTAGAAATCCTAAGTTTCAATTCTGTTAAACCATCACATATTCGTTGTAATTAGGTTAGGGGTTTTATTAATCGGGTATAAATGATTCAAATGCACATAACTATTACCTGATAATGTTATGAATTGAGGATGAACGGAGTTCGCCGGAAAAACGGACTTGGGTGATTAATTTGGGTTCTAGAGCCTGTTTTTGTTTACTTTGTAAATGTTTTTACTACTTAGTCATACAATGTTAAAGTAGAATTTGTTTTATGTCCCTATCATATAGCACATATAATGAATATGTTATCGAGAAATGTGGAGGGGATACTCGCTTGCACCCTGAAATTGTTATGGAATCGTGGTCACGAGCTGCTCGGGCAAAAAAAAATGATAGAATGTATAAAGTAGATTATTTTGCACAACCTAAATCATTTGTCTATACACTAGCGGATTCAACCCCCCTTTTGGATACCCGAACATTTCTTGTCACAATCAGCATTTGGTTGTAATTTCCCTGTTGTTGTTTCTTGGTCTCGAGGGTTGCCTTCTTTTTTCATTTAGTTTTGTTGAGTTATGTTGTAATTGATCAACTGAAATTAAAATTTTTATGCTTTGGGGGATAGTAATGGCTAAATTCGACCTTTAAATCAAGTAGTTAATTATATTAATGAGAAGTATGATTTTTAAAATCCTGAGTCAAAATATAGGTTTGATGGTTTATGGATTTATGACAAAAAAAAAAGACTATTATATTGTTTTTTTAAGGGTTCACATGTGTTTATTATTAGTCTATATCATCATAAACAAATTTGTAAAGAAAAGCTATCACGTTAGTACGTCCATCTGCTAAATAGATAAAGGAAACCTAATGCCTTATGTGAGACCTGGTGACCACGAGATAAAGAAAGTTTAATTGACCTAACTGGTATAATAATGAAGCTTTGTTATCTTTCTACAAATATAGTTGCAATTAAAATGCTGAACAGAATATTTGGCAACTTAAAAGGGGCCCATGAATTCTTCAGCTCTAGGAGCTCCAACTTTGTTTTTGGCATGCTAATTTCACTATCCAAAGAGTGGATATGGCTGCCACTTTATTGCAATCGGTTTGTTTTTAAATAAAAGTTAGAGCTTTTACGATAAAAATAATAAAAACGCGAGGGACTAAATCGTACAAGTCACAATAGTTGTGTGAGGCCTATTGCTAAAACCCTAATCGATACCCTGCTCTTATCGTCTCCACCTCTTCTAAACCCTAACTGCTCTCAACTGCAACAAACAATCATCGTGTGAATCAAAACAAAAGCATGCTTCGAAGGAATGTGAGGCTGAGAAGAGAGTACCTGTACCGGAAGAGTCTGGAAGGCAAAGAGCGTTTGCTTTACGAGAAGAAACGCAAAATCAAACAAGCTCTTGAAGGTTTGTTTGTTATCGATTATTATTCTATCTATCAATATCAGTATCAATTCATTATTATTAACCG
Organism: Bidens hawaiensis; assembly: GCF_021521415.1. Taxonomy (NCBI): domain Eukaryota; kingdom Viridiplantae; phylum Streptophyta; class Magnoliopsida; order Asterales; family Asteraceae; genus Bidens; species Bidens hawaiensis. The sequence continues at coordinate 118,724 of NW_027505685.1, read as the reverse complement.
ATTTATGTATTCGATGTGGTTTACAGAGGGGAAACCAATTCCGACTGAGCTGAGAAACGAGGATGCGGCTCTTCGCCAGGAAATTGACCTCGAAGATGAACGAACTGCTGGTAAGTTTCCTTCTGTATGTTGCATTATATGCTGAAAATTGTTTTGAATTATATACTTACTGTTAAAATTGTAGCATAAGTAGGAGTGTCTCGTTTAGCTTACTGGAGCTCTAGCTCGGCCTGTTTTGAGCTCAACTTGGCTTGGGCTCCTTTGTTATTTATAAATTAAGTTATTATGTGCATTTACAATTGTTTTTTTATACTTTTAATTATAATTTTTTACATACAACAGTTGCACTTTATATGTTATTTAGTTATTTTTGTTTTGTGATAATAATACTTTTACAAATTTATATTTAATATATTAAATAAAAGTTATATAAACAGTAGGTTTGTTTAGGTTCCCAAGCTAGCTTGAGCCCAATAAGTGAAGCTCAGGCTCAGGCTGGTTTAATAAACAAGCTTATTTTAGGCGTGAGCTTGTTTAAGCTCGGCTCAGAGTAGATCACAAGCGACTTGTTTACAACCCTAACCATAAGAAGTATTTGGAGAATGTTAAGGTTGTAGCCGGATACTATATTTCTGATTGCTGTGATAACTGTTAAATTTATGAAAGTAATCTGTATGTTAGTTCTATAGATAGTGGTTCTATGTTGGGTTTCATTCCATAAGAAATTAGTTTTAATGTTTTGTGGATAACAAATGATTAAATGGTATTCGTATCTCTGGGATTATTTGAATTGTTTTGGCCTTGAAAGTAACATCGCCTTCTGCTCTTGTTAAATTTAGTTCTAAGGTCAACCATAGATGATGAATATGCAAATGCATCTGATAGAGATCCAAAGATTCTGCTAACAACATCTCATGATCCAAGTGCTCCTCTTAAGCAGTTCGTAAAGGTTTGCAGTAATTATTATTATCAGTACCTTAAGATACTTTAGTTTGTTTTCTTTTTGTTTTTCTACTCATATTGTCTTCAAAAAGCAGTTGTTTAACATGGCTGTTACTTGCAGGAATTGAAGTTTGTCTTCCCTAATTCCCAAAGAATGAACCGTGGTGGTCAGGTTAGTTAATTGTCTTCCCTAATTCTTAAATTTACAGACTGTTTCTTCTTTTCTTTTATCAGGTGATGTTTAATAAATTCTCAACCTTTTCAATGCTGCTATTTTTACATAAGCTTTTATATTAGATACTTTTGTTTAAAGCATAAAATGTCTTAACGTGGTCTTGGGAAAATTATGAAGACTTGATTAGTGAGCATTAGAAACTTTTAAAATCAGGATATTGCTACTGTGAGGAAAGACTGTGAGTATCCCAAAAAGTATCTAGCTTGTAAATGCTAAACTGCTGCTTACAGCTCTGTTTTTTGTGAGTGTGATTTGGATTTCTTTTCCGTGACTGTGTGTTTTGTCTTGCATTCTGTGTATTGTTGGGATATGATATATTACTTGATTCATGTGTGGGTTTTTTCATCTGGGCTCCAATTTTGTATGTTTTTTGGGTTTCAGATTTAGGTGTCTGTGTGTGTTTCAGTTGTGAGGCTGTTTAGGTTCTTCAATCATATTATCTCATCTCGATGGAAATTTTCTACCATGTTTCACTTAATACACAACACGATGCTGTTTGGTTTTTGATATATACCAGTAGCATGCATTTCTAGATGATAGTCATTATAGACAAATATTCATTATATCATAAGCAGCTTATCAGGTTAAAACGAAATGCATATGTAACACTTAGTCAGCTACATATTCATTTCTAGGTGACTGGCATTTCAGACAAATATACTAGCTTATCAATTTAAAAAAGAAATGCATATGTAACGCTTAGTCAGTTACATATGCATTTCTAGATGATAGTCATATCAGACAAATATACATTATAGCATAAGCCAAGAATAAACTTAGAACTAAGGGTTGGTACTTGTGGACATAGGAGACCAATTTTGGACTTAGTAAAAAATGCCTTAAGTCCTACACAATCAAACCAAACTGTATGTTACATTATATTGACATGATATTAGTGATTATTAAATACATGATTTTTACATTGCGACTACTTAGATTGATCACGTGCTTGTTAATGGCAAGTTTAAATGTTAAGAATAAAGAAGACATTCTAGGTACGTATCATATGTATTTCGTTGTAGGACATAGCTAGTTATCACTGTATACAAAGTTAGGTGGATAAACATATGTGAACACTTAATACATGTGTGCTATCATGAAATAGATGATATCCTTACTTTTGAGTTTTTTTACATTGAACTAGTCATGTTGTTGATAGTTACTTCATGTAGATCATAAATGTGCTAGCTTTAAGATTTCAATGTTTTCATCATATGTGCAATAATATAATTAACTTAGTCCACTTGAAGTTGTATAATTAATTATGGCATTTATGTTTACTATTTTTGGGCTGAGTTTCTATCATTCAAATAGTTAGGCTCTATGCTAATTAGCTGTTAGGTTCGGAGTCACACACAAACACGAATACAATAGTAAAACCGAAAGAATAAACGAAAGAGACACAAGGATTTAAGTGGTTCGGTCACGGTGTATGACCTACGTCCACTGTCGATAACTAGGGTTTTCTTATTATTGAGTGATACCAACTTACAAGTACAGGAGAGAATATATAGACTAGACAATTAGGGTTTAACCCTTTAACTAAACTGGGCCTGATTAGAGCTTTTGGGCTTGGCCAAAACTCAAACAGCTTAATCTCCTAATTCTGTCTATTCGTCTAAACCGGACCCGACCCATGATGGATCGGAGACCACAACATAACAATCTCCCACTTGGGCTTCGAGACATCTTCTCTAAACCACCACTTGGATGCGTCAAACATTTCAACCCGCTCCCATTTGGAGACGTAAAATGTCTTCACCTGCATTGCCTTGTACATGTAAAATAAAACCCATCTGGTTTTGCACCTCCTAGTTACCCTTCGCCTTCTCAACATTATTCCTGAAGGCCTGCTGAAGCTCTGCACAGCTTCAGCTTATCCAGCATCACCGGCTTGGTGAACATATCTGCTGGATTCTTAGCACCTGAGATATTTTTCAAACTGAAAACACCATCACTGATCAAATCTCTGACAAAGTGATATCTCCTCCCGATGTGATTAGTCTTCGAATGATAGACTGGATTCTTCGCAAGTTTCACTGCACTCTCATTGTCACAATATAATAAGAACTCTGCCTGTTTCTTTCCCAACTCTTCAAGAAAAGTTCTCAACCATACTAATTCTTTACTTGCTTCGGCTGCTGCCATATATTCTGCCTCAGTGGTTGATAAAGCAACACTTTTCTGAAGTCTGGACATCCAACATACTGCTGTTCCCCCAACTGTGAAAACATAACCAGTAGTGCTTTTAAACGTCTTCTTACATCCACTTAGATCAGCATCTGAATAACCCCTGAGAATTGTATCCTTCCCCTTAAAACATAACCCCAAACTGGAAGTACCCTTTAAATATCTAAGTAACCATTTCACCGCTTCCCAATGTTCCTTTCCCGGATCCGACATAAAACGACTAACTACCCCGACAGCATGAGCAATGTCTGGCCGTGTACAAACCATGGCGTACATGAGACTGCCAACAGCAGATGCATACGGAACTTTAGCCATCTCTGTTCTTTCTTCCTCTGTTCTGGGAGACTGGTCTTTGGTAAGTTTGAAATGACTTCCCAAAGGTGTGTTTCTCGGTTTAGTCTTCTCATCATTCATCCTGAATCTTTCTAACACTTTCCCTATGTATTTCTCTTGGGATAGTGTTATGGAGCCATCTTTCTTTCTGGATATACTCATCCCCAAAATCTGTTTGGCTGGACCAAGATCTTTCATCTCAAATTCATCAGACAACTGTTTCTTCAACTTGCGAATCTCCTTCATATCAGATCCTGCAATTAACATATCATCTACATAAAGAAGTAGAATGATATATGAGCCTTTAAACTTCTTTAAGTAGCAGCAATGGTCGGCCTCGCATTTCTTGTACCCAGTTCTCACCATAAAATCATCAAACTTTAGGTACCATTGCCTAGGTGCCTGCTTCAGACCATACAAGCTTTTCTTCAATTTGCAGACCCATTTTTCTTTCCCGGCAACCTGAAATCCCTCAGGTTGTGCCATATAGATCTCCTCGTCAAGATCACCATGTAAAAATGCTGTCTTAACATCTAATTGCTCTAGATGTAAATTTTCTGCAGCAACAATACTTAAGATCAATCTGATGGTGGTCATCTTCACAACTGGAGAGAATATTTCATTATAATCAATTCCCGTCGTTTGCTGGAAACCCTTGACCACTAAACGAGCTTTGTATCGTTTAGACCCATCATGTTCTTCCTTGACTCTATAGACCCATTTATTCTGTATAACTCTTTTATCTGGTGGAAACTTGGTTAAAAACCATGTCTGGTTTTTACTCAAAGAGTTCATCTCCTCCTTCATAGCATGCTCCCACTGGAGCGAATCTTTCAACTTAAGTGCTTCATAATAACTCTCTGGCTCACCATTTTCAGTTAAAAGGAGATAATTAACTGAAGGTTTGTAACGTACCGGCTGTTTAGAAACTCTGGTGGACCTCCCAACCCAGTGCTGAGGCGGGTCAGGTTCTTGTGGAGACTGTTCATGCTCAGACTCTGAACTCCCACTGTCAGAGACTCCCTCTGACTCTTCATTTCCACCAATATCATCATCTTCAAATTCAGGAACTATGGTTTCTTCAGTTTCTGTCTCGGGTTCGGTAGCTGACTCAACTGTCTTTTTCTGAGCATCAATTTCATATTCAACCTGCTCTTTCTGAACCCTTGATTTTGAAGTGTTTCTATCTTTGTATAACTCAGCCTCATTAAAAGTTGCATGCTTGCTTCTGACTACTTTTCTGCTTTCTAAATCCCAAAGCCTGTAGCCCATTTCGTTTGACCCATATCCAATGAAAACATATTTTTTAGCTTTAGCATCAAGCTTGTCATTTTTCACTAGATCATAAGCGCTACACCCAAAGACTTTCAAATGCTTATAATCTGTAGCTTTACCTTTCCACTCTTCTTCTGGTGTCTTGAAACCCAGCGGTACTGACAATCCCCGGTTAATTAAATAAGCTGCAGTAACTGCATCTGCCCAGAACGTCTTTGGAAGCCCGGCATTAAGTCTCATACTTCTTGCCCTTTCATTTAACGTCCTGTTCATTCGTTCTGCCACTCCATTTTGTTGAGGAGTGCCAGGGACTGTAAAGATCATCCGAATACCGTACTCTTCACAATAATCACGGAATTCTTTGCTAACGTATTCACCACCGTTATCCGACTTCAAGCATTTCACCTTCAAATCAGTTTCCAATTCAACAGCAGTTTTCCATTTTTTAAAAGTATCAAAAACATCAGATTTATTTTTAAGAAAGTAAACCCATACCTTGCGTGTCGAATCATCAATGAAGGTGACATAATAGTGCGATCCTCCCAAAGAAGAGACTGAAGTTGGTCCATAGACATCAGAGTGAATAAGCTCCAATTTCTGAGCTTTCGGTTGTTTTCCGGTCTTCACAAAAGATACTTTCTTCTTTTTACCGAAAACACATGGTTCACAAAATTCAGATTCAACCTTCTTCAGTTCTGGAATTTTTCCTCTAGCAACGAGCATTTTCATCCCTTTTTCACTCATGTGGCCGAGTCGTTGGTGCCACAAACTAGACTGACTCGGTCCACTGGTCACTGCATTTACCCCATCAGCTGGAATTTCAACCATGTATAAAGTGCCCTTCTTTTTACCTCTGGCGATCACAAGATTCCCTTTCACAACTTTCCATTGACCCCCACCAAACATAACATCATATCCTTGGTCATCTAACTGCCCAACAGAAATTAGCTTTCTTCTCAGGCTAGGAACGACCCGAACATCCTTTAGAGTCCATGAGGTGCCCAATGAAGTTTTTAGTTCAATATCCCCCATCCCCGTGATATCAACAGCATGATTATTAGCCAAACGAACTTTACCAAAATTACCTGTTCGGAGATTCTTCATCTTCTTCGTGCTATAAGTGGCATGAAAAGATGCACCAGAATCCATAATCCATGAATCTGTTGATTCTTCAACACAGCAGATAAGAGTCTCTTCTGAACCTTCTGAATCATCTGAACCGGTGGCCAGATTAACTTCCTTCTTAGATTCTTTCTTTTCTTTTGAAATTGAGGGGTTAGGGCATTGGTTTCTGAAATGCCCCATTTCTTTGCAATTCCAACACTCAATGTCTTTTCTGGGCTTTGACTGACTTCTTCTTCTAGACTTTGACCTACCCCTGCCATTACCTTTCTCTCTTCTCCTACCTCTCCCTTCGGTGCTCAATATAGAACTAGATGTCTCACCAGAATTCCTTCTTCTTATGTCCTCCCCTAAAATCAAATCCCGGACTCCTTCAAAAGTAAGCTTAGTATTCCCAGAAGAACTACTAACTGCAGTAACAGTCCCTGACCAACTTTCGGGTAACGAGGATAACAAGAGTAACGCTTGAACTTCATCATCAAACTTGATATCAACAGAAGACAAACGAGAAATAATAGTGTTGAAGTCATTAACATGAGAGGTAACAGATGCCCCTTCCTTCATTCTGGTGTTAACTAGCTGTCTAATCAGAAATACCTTGTTTGATGCAGAAGGCTTTTCATACATATTTGACAAGGCTTTCATAAGACCATACGTGGTAGTTTCATTTACAATATTGAATGCCACATTCTTAGCTAGTGAGAGTCTAATAACAGCTATGACTTTTCTGTCAAGTACCTTCCACTCATCATCTTTCATACTTTCCGGTTTCCTCTCTTCTAGTGCTTCCATTAAGTCTTTCTGACATAGCAAATCCTCAATTTGCATTTTCCACCATCCAAAATCCTGACCATCAAACTTCTCAATCTTGATCTTTCCGTCCTCAGCCATTATCCAAACTGAGTTTTGATTACAGCAAACAACCAAACTACCCAAGGAATAAAAAAGGACTGGAAACTAATCAGAAAAAACGAACCAGCAGCTGCGGAACCCTAATCAGCGGCGGCGGACTGTAGCAGCGGCGGCGGTACTGTAGCGGCGGCGGTACTGTAGCAGCGGCGGTGGAACTGTAGCAGCGGAGCAGCGGCGGCGGAACTGTGTGTATAAACGAGAACCAGGCTCTGATGCCAATTGTTAGGTTCGGAGTCACACACAAACACGAATACAATAGTAAAACCGAAAGAATAAACGAAAGAGACACAAGGATTTAAGTGGTTCGGTCACGGTGTATGACCTACGTCCACTGTCGATAACTAGGGTTTTCTTATTATTGAGTGATACCAACTTACAAGTACAGGAGAGAATATATAGACTAGACAATTAGGGTTTAACCCTTTAACTAAACTGGGCCTGATTAGAGCTTTTGGGCTTGGCCAAAACTCAAACAGCTTAATCTCCTAATTCTGTCTATTCGTCTAAACCGGACCCGACCCATGATGGATCGGAGACCACAACATAACATTAGCATGATCATATGAAAACATCACTAAATTATACCGACTTATTAATCAATGTAGAAAATCATAAAAAAAAAACTTGTTTTCGAATACAATTCTAACATTTTGGGTTCAGACTTTCAACTGAGAACAAGTAACGAGTGCTTAATTAGTATTAAGAAAGTATTTCATTCAACTATTTAAATAATCAAATAAACATTGTAAGCTTTCGCCTATTTTTGATTGATACAAGTATTTTTGTTATATGTTATTTTTATTTTTTCACTATTTATATATTTTTGGTAGTTACGTGACTGACTGACTTACCCGTTCAAATGAAATTTAACCCACAGTTAATTTTGTCAAGGATATGAGAAATTTGAATAAAAGTTAACAAATATCGAAATTCATATGCATATATATTAGTCAAACTAAGTGGACGATGAACAATTAACTCTTGGACATGGCCCCTAGGAAAAATCTAAAAACTTACTCAAAAGAAATGGTTTAAAAAGTCACCAAGAGAACTAGGGTCCATTAGCATGAAAGATTTATCTACAAGTTGTCATGTGGATGACAAAAAGCTGGTAACTAAGATCATGGGAGTTAGCAATGATCATTCTTAAGAGACTTATTACACATGTATGGTTGATGCGAAGTCGATGAAATTTGGCGAAAAGAATTTCATGCGAGTTTTTTTGTCGAGGTGGATAACGGAGGTTAAGTGCTTTCTGACCAAACATACTAGGATGGTGGCCGTTGGAAACAAGTTTAGAAATGTTTTGTTTTAGAGCATAGATGCTGATGAAGATGATAATGTGATCTATGTTTATTAACCTCCTACATCACTTGTTTTTGGGATTCCTATTCATCCTTATTCCTTGTTCAAGGTTTTTAAATAGATAGGTTTTTAAAATCTTAATATTAGAAGATTTTTGGCTTATTTTTGAAATGTTTAGGGATTTCTATTCATCCTTATTCTTTGGACAAGGAATAAGGATGAATAAAATCAAAGAAGCAAGTGTCGTATGAAGGTAATAGACATAGATCCCATTATCATCTTCATCCAAATCTATGTTCTAAAACCCAGCATTTCCATAACTTGTTTTCAACAGCCACCATCCTAGTATCGTTGGTCGGGAAGAACTTAACCTACGTTATCCTCCTTGTCAAAACTTGCACGATGTTGTTTCGTTAACTTTCATCGACTTCACATCAACCATACATGTGTTATAAGTCTCTGAGGAATAATTGCTGCTTAGTCCCATGATCTTGGTTACCAGCCTTTTGTCACCTACATGACAACTTGTAGATAAATCTTTCATGCTAATGGACCATAGTTCTCTTGATGACCTTTTAAAGCCAATTTCTTCTGTGTAAGTTTTTAGTTTTTTCCTAGGCGCCATGCTTAAGAGTTAATTGTTCTCCACTTAGTTTGACAAATATATATGAATTTTGATATTTGTTATTTTTATTCAATTTTTTTTCATATCCGTCACAAATTAGTTGTAGGTTAAATTTCATTTGAACGGGAAAGTCACGTAACTACCAAAAATATATAAATCAAATGAAGAAATAACAACAAAGTATTTGTATCAATTAAAAACAGATGAAAACTCATAGTGTTTTATTTGTTTATGTTACAGATTAAGCACTCTTAGTTGAAAGTTTGAACCCAATATATTAGAATTATGTTTAGAAACAGGTTGATTTTAAAATGCATTGTAGCCATTTTTTTTTTGCGATTAGGTTGATTTTAAAATGCATTTTAGCCGAAATGATTTTTTTTTTTTTGCGATTATCTGTTAAATTCATATATTGTGTCATATTCTTCAATTTCAATAAATGGGATAAAAGTAACAAAAATTTTGTATGTATAATCAAACATGTTGCCTTCTTTACAGCATAGATGTATTTTGGAATAAAATCTTATTTATAAGAGTAATTCTTAGGCCCATTTTTCAGGCGAGGCTCAATAAATGCGCTTCTAGTTTTTAGGCGAGCGCTTCGGCATTGTCTATACCAAGAACATAAAAGTCGAGCAAAAGAAACGCAAGGGTTGTTATTGAAACTTAGATCTAGGAGAAGTCAAAGGCATTATATTGATACATTTTGTTATTCAAGTTTTGGTATTACATTTGAATGCTGACTATTTTAGAACTTTTGGTACTAATTAGATGATATCAAATGCTATATAATAACTTTTATTTATTTTATTTGAAGAATAGTATTATTTTTCATATACATAATATGTTTTAAATGTTTTATTTAAATGCGCTTATTTTTCCTCAGGCCCTCGCTTTTTTTTGCAACTTGCGCCTAGGCCTTGGGCGAGGTCTAGGCACCTTGAGTGTGCCTAACGCATTTGATAACTCTGGGCGTGATATTGTTTATGTGTGGCTTGTGGAGCATAAATCTCATGTGGACTCTCAAATATATTGTTTTTATAGTAGCTTCATCTATTATCGCCATGCTTACCAAATAAGGTTATATATTAAAGTTTAATACAGATTGTAAACATCCATTTGCATCGTAACTAAAGCAAAATAGCAAATGAACTTAATTTATCACAGGGAAATGAACTTGTTTAAATCAGATTTTTTTAACTTAGGGAAAATGTATGACATATTCACTATTAGCATTTAGCAGTGTACACAAGCTAATATTCCCCCTTCTGTTTTAGACTTTTTAGTTGTTTAGTTGCACTTAAAGTCAAAATGATAAAAAAAACATGTATTACATACAATTATAAAAAGAACATAAAATTAAGTAACAAACTGTATAAAGTGTGGCCATATGAATTAGTTTATGACAGATAGACATTGAGATGAAGAACATTGGGAGTGAGTTCAAGAATCAGAACATTAAAAAACGGACAAAGGGATCACTTTTTGGAACCATATAACTACAGCTATAGTATCATTACTTAGTAGCCAGTTGCTAGATCTATTTGATATATTTATGTTGGAGCTATATTGATATCGTTATTTGTTCGTTGAATGTTGATGTTATTTCTGTTTTCTAGTTACCCGCGTCATGTGTACCAGTTAGGAGAACTCACTTGACAACGGATACCATAATGAGTTGACCAAGATTTCCATATATGATTTGTTTTATTTTACATGCATCTCATGGGGACATCACTATCAACTTCTTAACATTTGTTTTGTACAGCTTTTATTATTCAACTAAGTTGAATAAACATTTTATGAATTGTATTCAGGTAAATAACAATGTGGTTGTTGCAGGTTATATCTGAAATAGTCGAGACATGCCGATCACACGACTTCACAGATCTTATATTAGTTTATGAACATCGCGGTACACCTGATAAAATAGTTATCAGTCACTTACCGTATGGTCCAACTGCTTACTTTCAAATCCTCAATGCGGTGAGTGATTTTTCTATTCTTGTCTCTCTTATCAACTATTTTAAACTTGTTTTTAGTATCTAATGCAAATTGTAATGTAGGTTGCAAGACATGACCTTAAGGACAAGAAGGAAATGGGAACTGTTTCAGAGGCTTATCCACATCTCATTCTCAACAACTTCTCTACGAAGGTATAAGTTTACTTTTTTGTCATAATGATATTGATTGTCATCGTTCGTTTTTTTTATGGTGACATTTCATTGTATAATTGAGTAGATTGGTGAAAGAACAGCAACTATCTTGAAGCATCTTTTTCCGGTGCCGAAACCCGATTCAAAACGCATCATCACTTTTGCTAATCAGTCAGATTACATTTCTTTCAGGTAATTTATTGACCCTTTTTTACAACTCCTGTGGTTAAGATAATGGCACTCGACATGTTTTCGTGTCATTGGTTGGTTTTAATTTTACTCAGGGATGGCAAAAAACCCGAACCATAAACCCGTAATTTTTTTTATTTTACTCAGGGATGGCAAAAAACCCGAACCATAAACCATGTTTTCATTTCATTCGAGTAGCTTAATTATGTTGAAAAATAACTCCTTTTATTTTTTCTTTGTTAAAAACATACATTATATAAAAATTATAATAGACAAAAAAATGTATTTGAAAATCCCAACCAGTATTTTTTTTAACAATAATGGGTATACCCGATACCAGTTGGGTAATTACCCGACAAATACCTGATGGGTATTGGGTCGGGTGTGGGACATGGCTTTACAATCGGATATGGGGCTGCCCGTCCTTTACTCGTTCCATTGCCTTTAACCTGCCAAATGGGTTAAGCTAACTAAAGAGGAAATGGGTCAAATGGCATCTTCTTTGATAGCTGATGGTTTATTATTTTGTGTACGCATAGGCATCACGTGTACAGACAAAGCGGCGGTCCAAAATCAATCGATCTAAAGGAAGTTGGTCCGCGGTTTGAGTTACGGTTGTATCAGGTAATGATTGTATATTTTAAAATCTCACTTTCATATATTGTATCTAAAGTGTGATTTGTTTGTTTGTAGATTAAGCTTGGAACGGTTGATCAAGAAGAAGCGCAAACAGAGTGGGTATTAAGGTCGTTTATGAACACCTCCAAGAAGCAAAAAGTGTTGGGTGAATGACAAATTTACCCTTATTGTCACAAGTTTTGTTGAATTTAAGAATTCTTTATAATATGTTAGCAGCCTATTTGTGCCTTGTTTAACCTTAAATTCTGTGTTATATGATTAACCTTGTTTAGTTTAAAAGTTGGTGGTGCTTTGTATAACATAATTGATTATCTTACAAATAGGGGTGAGCCGTCAGCGTTAACCAGTTAACCGAATCATAACCAAAAGGATCTATTTAATCAATGGTTTGGTTTTATATTTTTTTATCAATGATTTTCAATGATTTGGTGAACTGAATCATAACCTGGCTACAACGGGTACGCTAATCAATAAGATTGATGAAGTAGCAATTAATGCAAAAACAGCCAATTGGAAAGCAAGAGTCATGCTTTTAATCCTCCAAGCTACCAACAAATGAACTATACCATTTGATCTCTATATCAGTCAAAAATTATACTAAAATACATCATAAAGGGATTTTATCACGAATCCATTGATTCTAATTGATTCTATATGAGTTATTATATTACTACCCTCTTTACCACTATGCAACTAGGCTCAAGCTCGTTTGTCTCGATTTATTTTTCTAAAGCTTAAGCTTAGCTTGTGAGTTGTCTTTTTAAGTTTAAGCTTGGGGTCGGCTCGGGCTTGATCCGATTATTATTTATTAATTAATTTATATATGTTTTAAATTAAATTTGTATTTCGGGAAAACCTTAAACAAGCCAACGCTCGGTTGTGCGGTGTAAAATTAAAATAGAGAAGTCAAAACGAGCTTCCCATACAAGTCTTGAGCTCGGGCTCGTGGTTGTATGAAAAATCTGAGTTAGCTTTCTATAATATAATAATTAGTGTATAATCGACAAGGGAAAGCTGAGTTACCTTCTTAATGTTGGTGATTATGGTAAAGACTGAAGAGACTATGGCATCTCCACGTGACATTGCACAATTGACTGTATGAACTAGTGGAGTTTAATATTTGCTTCAGGTTAATTTGTAATTGCATCTATTTGACTATTGTCAGTTTGAAACTTGGATAACCGTAACACGTTGACATTGAGCTATTTGACTATGTCATGGTGGCGCACTAAAGCCACTGGTCTCGCTTTTTATGTTGTAAGGCACTTGGCTATGGCATTGTTTGGGGCGGCAATTTTTAACCCAATGCAAAATAAGACACATAATTAATTAGGCTTTGGATTAGTTAAGATAACTATTTGGTTTTTATTTGTTTTAAAGTGAAATTAAGTTTATCTTAAAATCTATCACTTTTTAACTTCCAACAACTTTACTCGTTAGTGAAATTAAGTTTATGTCATAAAAATCCCCAACTATGTGCCGATTAATTGCTAGTTCACACCTCACCAGCCGACTAGCGACTAGTGATTACGACAACATAGGTTTTAACTAGCCATGATCAAATCGTAAACATTCGCTTCATCTAATCTCAAGCTAATTAAAAATGAGAGATTGTTTAAATTGTTATTAAGTTACTACGTATTACTCAACTTCACAATTAGATCAAACGAGTCGATCCAAACATGACATGATTTAGTGTCTAATAGAGGGAAACTGTTTAAATTGTTATTAACAGAACACACAAATAACATGGGTCAAATATGCAATAACTGAGAAGTTAATACTTGTACAGTCATATGTATGGCACAAATAGCATCTTTCTAGATGTAGTAAGATAGATGAAATATGTAATTTCTTTTCATTTAATTATACTCATGCATATTCCCTTCTATTTGATAATTATTTCCAAAAGATGAAAAAACAAAACTTTAGATGGCATCGAAATTGTATTGGAACAAAAAAGAGCCATTAATCATATTAGTCTAGTTACTTATTTACAATTTTTAACTAATTTCAAGATTCTAAGGTGTATATATATATATCATCAAACCATGCGTTCTATTTGATAACCTGTTGAAACCAAGTTCCAATTCAACTAACACAGCTCCATATTCTAAAGCGTGTTGTTATGGGCTGCGAAAGGGGCTTCAAAAGTTGATGTGGCATGACTTTAATATTCAGCACATTGCGCCGAGGCATTAAAGACCGGGCAGAAAGAGAGCGGTGAGGCATTAAAGACCAGGCAGTAAGGGAGAGGCTTCAAGTGCTAAAGAGGTGGGGCTTTAATGTGGTATCAGGGTTTTAAACCAAGTTCCAATTCAACTAGCACAGCTCTTAGGCGTGTTGTTATGGGCTGCAACAGGGGCTTCAAAAGCTTATGTGGCCTGACTTAAATATTCAGCACATTGTGACGAGACGTTAAAGACCGGGCAGTAAGAGAGAGACTTCAAATGCTAAAGGGGTTGGGTTTTAATGTGGTATCAAACAGTGCTAAGGGGGGTGAGCTTTAGCTTGACATGTCTCTTAAATAAGAGGTTTAAAGCCCCTCCACAATAACCATCCTTAAATATACCAACATCTAGTCTAAACTAATCATTAATTTAACTAATATGAACTTTATAAGTAATCAAACTATACTTTTTTAATATTTGATAAGCAACTCAAGTAATAACAATGAGATGTAAAAAGCCTAACTTGTTCAAGAAAAAGTGGAAAATGTTGCGGGTCAACTTGGCCTGACCGACCAAATTTAAACCCAAACCGGGTTGGATTTAGACACCGGTTAGTTAAACCAAAACTGAACCGCATGGGTTAAAATTGGTTTGAACCCTATACTTAGAAACAGTCAAACCCGACCCTCAAAACCGATTTTAACCAAACCAGTTTAGAAAAAAGCTTAATTCAATCATCTTTAACCAACCAAAACCAATTTGAGTACAGAACTCAAACTGTGCACCTCTAACTCAACTAACCCGTTTCGTCACTGGTAAAAAACAAGTAGCAAGAAACTGCAAATGCTCCATTCATACGAAAACACCACAAAACTACATTCCATTCCATTAAAAACATACCAACAAAGATCCTACAAACTACATCCTTCATTCAGATAAAACAAAACAACCATTTTCGTTTTACTTGTTACTAGCATTTACTAAGCAAGAGCCTTGTCGATTTCATCCACATGAGCACGAAGTTCTTTCCACTGCAACCATAATAAAAAAATATCATAAACCTAACATTATAATTTAAAAAAAATCAGTTTTAACACCCGCAGAAAAAACAGCCATTCAATTACCTGATCCATGCTCAACGAAATACCTGAAATTACAAACAAAAAGGCCATCACTAAACAACTAAATAAAAATTCAAACTCTGAATTTTCAAAATATAAATATTAAAACTAAAAAAAGATAACGGCAATGATGAAAATAATAATAAAAGAAGTATGAAGTAACCAAGATAAAATAGTTTAGAAATCAAATAAAGATTTAACAAGTTTGAAGTTTTGCTATAAGCAAATGAGCTAATAAACAAATCAAAATTTTGAGGTTCATGTATTTGAGTCAAAATTAGGGTTTGTAAGAAGCTGATTGACCTGCAAAACAGAGTAAAGATACACAATTTCTGAATTTAAACAAAACTTATTTAAAACCAATCGTAAACTAAAACCCTAATCAGCAACTAAAATACAGTTAAATTCAGTTTAACCCCATATAAACCCTAATTAACTTAAACCATCTTTGTAACCTACTTCAAAAACCCTAATTAACAAACATAAGCCCTAACTCAATTCATACAAACATCAAACACAAAAAACCCTAAACCCTAATTAGGCATTTCAGTAAAGACCAAAAACTATACCTTTTTTACCGAGCATTTGCTTGCCGTCTTTGATGTAAAACTCACGGATGTCGACATACACCTTCCCTTGCCAGTTCCGAACAGAAACCCTACGGTTTTTGGAAACCTCGCAGATGAAGATGCTGCCGTCTTCTTCTTCTTCCTCGCTGTCATTCTTCTTTGAGGTTTTCTTGGGAGGAGCGTGGTCCGAGATGAAGTCGTCTTCCTTGTCCTTGTCCTTGCCTTTCCCGCGCTTGAAAGACATCTTGGCTTCTTTGATTACCTCTGCACCGCACTCTCTATTTGTTTTAAGGTTTGGACTGAGTGTTTTTTGAGCTTCGAACCTTTGATACAAGAGGCCCAAGTTCGGCCCGGTGTGCGGGTTTGCTCTTTCAAGAATTGAAACCGGTTGGAACTGATTTCGGGTAATGTCAACAAAAGTCAAGAACCGGGTCAGGTAGGAATCGGTTCCAAGTTTGGTCGGGTATGTGACCAGGTTTGCCGGGTTTTTATTTGGTTCCGGGTAGGGTCGGGTCCGAGTTTTAACCGGGTAGAGGTGTAATCGGTTCCGGTAAGTCCGGGTCGGGTCCAGTTATGTGGAGAGACACAAAACCTGGTACGTATCCACAGCTCGGGTACGACCGGTTCCAGGTCGGGTTTGGAACCGGGTTTTTTTGCCACCTCTAGTACAGGTGGTTGTTTCAGGTTAGTTCAAAAATCTAGTTGTTTCATGATTTTAAATCAGGTGGGCATCGAGATTTTAAAGGACATTTGGGAACCGGATTTTAAATATGCTGTTAAATTTGAGTATTAATAGGTTAAAGATCATCTATAATTCTATGTATGTGCTAATGAGATTCGGGTTTGCAATTCTTACAAGGTGTTTGATTAGATGCCAAATTGAAGAATTTTATTGATATTATGTAAAACTTGGTTTTAAGTTTGCTTTAGAACTACATCTATCCTAATGTCACATCCCGACTTAGGGCTTAGACGTGTGACCCAAAGTTGGTACCTGTTTTGAAAAATATATCAGAGTTGCGGGTTGATTTAGCGGAAGACTTTATTTAAAATAAATTATTATTATTAGTATTATTATTATTTTGAAAACTTCTCGGATATTGAATATCCGAGTGCTTACAAATAAAATATTAATTTATTTCAAAATCTTTTCGGAAAATGAATACCTAAGTGTTTAATTTATAAAGTTTTGTTAAACCTGTTCATATTATTTTTAATAATTAAAACTGAGCCATCTTCATATAGCGATCTTCTATCTCCGTGAGTAACTCAAACTCTTGCTACTTGTACTATACTTGTGTTACACCTAATGTGTCAGGTGTTACACCTAATATGTCAAAATATTTTTAAAAGTTAACATATTTGATACGAAATTTTGCCAGGTGTTACACCTAATGTGTCAAAATATTTTTTTATCAATTTATTTGGATTTAAACAATGAAAACGAGGTTGCATATTACAAAACTCTAACGAGTTAATTGATATTCTATAAACCTATGTACGTATAACAAAAATCTAAATATTAGGGTTTTAAGCATACACGAATTGACTTTAAAATTGAAAAGATTTAAATGATTGCTAATCAATTATGTGATGGTTTTAATTCTATAATAAAAACTGCTTTACACGCTTACTTCAATTGTCAAAGATTCGTTATGTTTTGTAAACTTGACTAAAGCAAAGTATGAAAAGAATGTACAAGGGAGGAGAGATGAGTATTTCATTATTAATAAATTCATACGAATGAAATACAATAATACAATGATCTACTAGGTTGGAGCCCGTGTTTTACATAGGTGAAAAATATAATAAAATTAAAAATTGTTATATGTCATAAATTAATTATAAGTGAATTAACAAAATTATTTAGAAGTTAAGAAATTTAACACAATAACTACTAAAGTGGAGTTGAGAAACATCTTTAGTTTGAAACATGGGGTATTGGGTTCAAGACTTGTATCATACAATAATTTATTTTTTAAAAGAAGAGATGATAAAATAAAAAACTGCTCACATGACATATAGTTAGAAGTTAGATTAGATGCTCAAATTAGTTTAAGATATATATAATGGTAATCGAATTATATGGACCGAGACCATATTGCATATCCAATTCATAATCTAGAAATAAAAGAAGGGAAATCACCAAAATTAGTAACACACTTAGACCAATAAAGTATGAAAATACCACTTTTTTAAACTATTAAAATCTTTAGTTTTCTCTTCATTCGTCGACCCTTCATCTTCTGCACCATTATTTTAAAAATAAATTTCTTTCTCTTGCACCATATGACGCATCGATATCATGTTGCACCGTTTTCTTCTGCTCTGCCACCTTTTTCCGTGTCAATATAAAAAAAACAAAAAACAAAAAAAACCATCGACCCACCAATCACTATTTAACTAAACTAACCTATTACATGCATTTAACTAAATCAAGCAACTAACTAACACCATTTCAAGTTAGAGTGAATTGTGACCCGAAATTCCCTTGGGCCCTCTTTCATCATTCCTCTTTCTCCTTTCCTTTTCTTATTTTAAAATAATATTTTAACTTTATATTTGAAGTTAAATAAATATTTTAAATTATCATACATAATTCATACATATTATCTTCTTGTTCTATTGCTATTAGAAACCAAACGTCACATCCACATATATATTATCTCATTAACATTTTTCTTTAGCATATATGTTATGGTATATAATTATATATGTAAAAAGTTCACACATCAAGCAAGCTCATAAAAGCTTTGCACTTATTGATATATGATGTATCTATCATGGTAAGATTACACATAAAGCACTCTGCGCTTATTTATGTTAAAAGTGCTTGGAAATCTTTTGAAGCCTGACCACGAGGTTTGATCAAGGTTTGGCAGAGTAGCTTTTTAAGTTTCTAAAAGTTGAAGATACAAATCAAAAAATAATCGGATTAAGTGATACTCTTGGTATATATACTAGATTTTATCACACCCCTAGGAGGTCCCTCTCCACTGGCATGTTTTTTTGGAACACTCAAAGTAACACAATTCAAAATCATGATGAATTAAGTTGTTTAGCGTATTATTAATGGAAATTATATTTTTACATGCATATATTAAACCACACAATTATCACCACTTCCATACTATTTATAATTATACACCTAATCCAATCCAATAGTACAAACCTTAGAATAGAAAGCTAGAAAGGTATATCAACTTGCTAACACCACTCAAGACCAAGTTGATTGAAACCAATCAGTTGAGTTTGCGGCAATTTTGACGAACTTGTCCGGTCTCTTTAACATCAAGCAGCCCCATCTTCACCATGGCTCGTTGGAAATCAAGAAAGAACAAGGCTTGGTTCATCGCGTACATGTTGACAATATTCCTAGTCTTGGGATCAGACATCAAGGTTTGGTCTGAGAACAGGACCCCAGACTGCCATTGAAGCGCCCAATAGTAAGCATTATCGAAAGTGTTTCTTGTCGCGTCAAATGGTTGTTCTGCATTATCTCCTGCGGCACATGTCTTTGTGAGCGTTTTCGTGAACTGGGTGTCCAGGCTTGGATCCACATCATGTGTTGAATCGAAGTTTTTAGGCGGTTCTTGAAGGATGAGCATCGAGCCACTCCTAGTGTATGTCCACCTACACTCATGATCAATAGTAATTAGTCCATTTAGCACGAGAGGTGAGAATCTCAAATATGTCATGTGAAACTTGTCAAATTGTAAGAATTCAACCAAGTACTATTAAAATACCCATCTTAATCTTATAATTCAAAATTTTAATAAAATTTAGATCATTGTTTATTTTTTTATAGAAAAGTTTACCAGAAAGAGCAACCAGATCTTGAACTGTGAAACCCTTTTGCCCAAACATTTTAGTCAATTCACTGCTGTTGAAGACTGGTGGAGGCAGGTTTCTTGTATCTTCTATTTTGGATCTTGTTCCATCTTTTCTTCCTTTTGGTATATCATAAACCGGGCCACCAGCCTACACCATTAACACACACACATATATATATATAGTGTCACAATTACATTCATTTAAATTAAATTATCCTTAAAGCTACACAAATATATTATGAGATATGTATATATATACTTACAAAGATAACGGCTTCACGGGCAGCCATTGCTACAATATCGACACAAGATACTACGCCAGGGCACTGGTTTTCAAGTTTTTCTTTGGCATCGTCGATGACTTCGTAGCCCCTCAAGCTCAAATTCGCAGGAGAGTCTTTCTCTGCTGTGTTGTCGTTGGTAGAATCAAGTAAAATGGATGCATCACAACCCTGCACATACGTAATTAAAACATGCCTTAATTTTAAAGATCAAATGATAACAAAACATGCAGCCAGAGTGGAACCAAAGGGGGTCAAGAGGGTCCGTTGACCCTCCGTCCACAAAAACTTGTTGAATTTTTATATATAAAATCTCAGATTTCTTTTGAAAAAAAAAGATGATTTGGACCCTCAAGCTACCGATAGAAAAAAAAAATTCAAAAATAGCATTATGATGACCTCGATAAAGAAGTTATACTTCCGCCACTGAAAGCATGTGAAAGTAGAGTTAATTAAGCGAGTACCTGAATGAAGCAATCATGAAAGTGCATCCTGATAAGACCGGCAGCAAGTGTTGGGTCGGCTCTCAAAGCTGAGTTCACTGAGTTCCTGACAATGAACTCGGCCATCGGGCAACTCATGATGTAGTATTGCATGCTGAGACCGTTACAATGTCTTAGCATGATCACCAGCATTACCACCACTGACATCATCATCTTTGTTGCATCAAACCTCATGATGCTAGCTGGCTTGGTGTAATACTTTTTTTTTTGTTGATAAAACTTGAAATTAAAATTGGTCTATTTAAATATGTAAAATGATTGATTGGTGGCAAGAAGCGTAAGAATGAAGAGAGACTATGGAAGCAAGCTGGATATGATATGATGTATTTGAGTTGTGATGAAGAAGCAATATTGCTCTACCATATGCCCATATTTATACAAACAAGAATGTCACATCATCAATAATATTTCAACTTTATATTAGTTTATACAAACAAGATCACATAATCAACAGAAATTTTCTAATATACACCATTTGAAGAGAGAGAAAATGAAATATGGGACCTTCACACGGTCTCTCATCTTAAACTTTATGATTTTGAACGAAGAACAAAGGGTTATGAAGAGATGAAGATCAAAGTGTTAGGGAGATGAAGATTCAAATTGTATCTAATATAGGATTTGGACGGAGTAGGAAGGAAAAATATTAATCTCGTCTCCTTGGAACAAATTTCTCTCAAATGCGTTTGCCAAGACAAAATTCAAAGGGAACAATTTTCAAGAGTTGATGATTTGTACGGATCATGTAGGAAACATAAAATAACCGTCTGGAAAGACAGTTTTTGAGAAGAAGATTTAGTGAGGAAATATGAACGGCTCCCTCAACATGTTCAAATATTTGACCGGCTTGTCAGATTTTTTTACACATGTCAATATATAATTGATGTAAAAATCTCATCGTAACTTATCTCAAATTGTCGTCTCAGTTTATATTTTTTAGTCCATTTTAGAAATCTTGAAGCTTTGTGGGCAAACTCCATTTTCCCTCTAAAAATGGTCAATATCGGGAATTTTCTCCATAATCAATTATATTTCAACTTTATTATTGCTTTTATTCTTATTATTGTCATTATATTATTATTGTCAATTATTATGTATATTTGTAACAATTGATGCAAATCTCATACTGTTAAGTTATGTCTACATGAAAGATAGATATTGCTCTTACAAAATGTATCTTATCACTAACGCATTTTAGACGTAATGTTTGTGAATGAAAGAAAAGCTACATAGTTAAGCATGCTCAAGATAGAGTAATCCATGAATGAGCATGTGTTGGGAAGTTTCACTCGGTAATAAAAAAAATGGTATGACTAGTCGCCCGAATAGACAGCATTAATAGGCAGGAAAGTCGGATGTTACCATATTGATCATATTAATCGGGTATTTTAAGATGCAGTTCAAATAAAAATCATCTTCAATATAAAAGAGAATGAAATATTATACTTTATAAAGAAACATTATTTACCAAAAACAAATAAATTATAATAGGCATTTTT
Source organism: Bidens hawaiensis (assembly GCF_021521415.1). Lineage (NCBI taxonomy): Eukaryota > Viridiplantae > Streptophyta > Magnoliopsida > Asterales > Asteraceae > Bidens > Bidens hawaiensis. The sequence continues at coordinate 96,824 of NW_027505685.1, read as the reverse complement.
TTTCCTTTTTATAGATTTTAACCATTCCAATGCTAATTATGTTCAATTTTTTTCATGAAGTCGTAGTTGTTTAGCTTGGAATAAAGTTTTTTTTTTAAAACAAAATGTTACTCCTAATCTAGGCCCATAGCCTCGTAATACACGCTTTTACCCAGGTTTGAATATAAAATCTCCTCTCTAAGACACATGTGTCTCTTTTAAGTGGGCTAACCCCACAAAGTGACATGTATTATGTCTTCCATCTACTTTGCCTATACTTTTTGTTCGAGTAATCAAATAATTAAAATATGTTAACACAAATATTTGTATTAGTATGTTACAAATTTGTCGCATTCTGGAACAGACAAAAAGATAAATAGATATACTTACTTTACAGTTTACCCTCCATGATCTTTATTGTACAAGATCGATGTTTGAAATATTACATTTCGGGAACAAACCCCCCCCCCCCCCCGGGTTTATCATCAGCGCCGAATAAAAATCATTTCGAGCGGGAACACCTCCCCGTTGGAGAATGGCTATTTGATCGTTCATTTGTTCAACACCCACCTATGAATATTAATAAACCATTTATTGGTGACGATAATAAAAGACCCGTTACCAAAAGATCCGGAAATTAAAAAACCGGCGTCATCAAGAGGCAATCTGAATTTGGTACCCGTAATAGCCGAGTTCACATCTTTCAAAATTAAAGGAAAGAGCGGCCAAGAAAGACCGTAAGCGAGCCGAAGATAAACATATTAAGCATGATGTGCATCAAAGTAAATCGAGAGAAACAATCCTAAATCAATATGAAAGTGTTAGATGCGGTGGCCTAATTTCATAGTGTTAAAGATTTGGTTGTCAAGTAATACTATTTTATTGAACTAATTACATGATATATATTGAGGAAATTGCATGTTAGTTAGACACGTACCACATGCCACTTAATTATTCTAAATTACTATAATATTAATTACCATCTCCATTCCATGCATTTCATCATTAATTTGTCTTCGTGATAAAGATTTCTAGTGGTAACTAAATATTAAGTGGGTAATTATCGGTTAATTTATGGGCATATTGTGTATGGCTCATGCATAGAAAGTACTCTCCAAATCCAATTACTATTTCAAACTTCAAAAGAGAGAGATTAAAATTATATATTATTGAAAATAGCAACCACACATAGTGAAATCAACTCAAGGTATGTGTTATGGGATTACATTTTTGGGCGTGCCACCTTGACAAGGTGAAGATAGGATGGCTGGTTCCTCTAAAGCATTAATAGATTACTGTGTTATGGATGGTATTCTTTCCATTGAAGTCTCTGGAGTCCATCATGTGAGTAAGTAAGTGTCGGTTGAGATTGAGGATAAGTCATTGATGGTTTTTCCATGACTAGGTCTGTGATAACCGGGTTGAAGCCTTCGGACAATGGGCCTTTCAGGTCTGATGAAGAGGGCCGCTGCAACTAAGTGGATTATTTGAAATCTTAGCTTGTTCATGGAGAACCGAAGGGTTGGGGAACTTCTGTTGTTAAAGTTTTAGCTTGTTCTTGGAACTGAAGGCTTGGTGAATTTCTATTATTGAAGCGTTAGCTTGTTTATGAGAGCTGGAGGCTTGGAAGACTTGTTTCTTGTATATTACTAGAGTTACTAGTGATGGGCTGTTTTGTGCTTGGGTGGCAAGCTGGAGTATCACAAGGCCTTCAAGTGAGAAATTGTTAGGGTTTATGAAGACCTTTGTGCCTGTACTAATTAGGCACATTTGAGTTATCTTGGGGACTAAGTTAGAAACCCTAATTAGGTCTCTATATATACTTATCTGTTGTAATAATTGTAATTTGTGGCTTGTGTAGCATCTGTCAATGAAATAACCTAGTAACAGCCCATGAATGTAAGTCCCCTGTTGGGACCGAACCACGTAAAATTCTTGTGTCGTGTTCTTTTATTTGCTGCTTCTGCATGCTTATCGTTTGCGCATGTGTGTTGTCACTTATGCGTCGCCTCTTTGTTCCCAACAAATCTTTTGAACAGAGTGGTATTCTAAATAAAATATATTTGTTTAGTAAACTAGAGATTGTCATTTTTTGCTGAGTATCAAAACCGTACGGATGATGAATGGTATTGTACCAGATTGATAATGACTAATCAACATCGGTATAGGTATCGGTATTCATTATTATGGTTTTCGGTTTTGATAAGTTTCAACTGAATATTTCCATTATCCGACGACGATTTAACGAATACTAGCTATGTTTAAATTCTTTTTTGTCAGCATTATGATATAAATCTTATTGGAAACAGGTTGTATTAAAAATAAAGTAATTTTTTTTATTGTAAACTTTGTATTCATATTTTTCTACTGAGTACCAAAACCATACCGACACTGTACTAGTATTATACTTCAATACTGATACCGACTAAGCAACATCGGTACCGACACCGGTATTCGTTTTTATGGTTTTCAGTTTCAATAAACTTCGCTGGAATATAATTATGCGCATCGACTATCCGGCGATGTTTTAGTGAATACTTTTTATTAGGCAATTACTTTAAATTGTTGGTATTACTGTATTCAAAATAAAATATGTAGGTTATTGTAAGCTAGGGATAAACATTTTTTACTGAGTACATGTACCGTATCTGTAGCATATCAAAATCGACCGAACAACACAGTAACGTTACCGGCATTCGTTATTATGGTTTTTGTACTAACCAATTTGGTATTTTTCTACCTTACCGGTATCTTATTCCCATGACTGATATGGTACTTGGTTTGTGTTTTTAGTCGCTTTCGGTTTTGGTATTTTACGTACCGATTGCGATCATGCCAATATCCTTAAAGGTTCTTGTCTATGATTGGATTGATAATTTTGATTGAATATAGTTACACGTTCTTGTCTATGATTGGATTGATAATTTTGATGGAATATAGTTACACACTTTGACTACCAACAATGAAAAATGCACAAGATGCTAAGGTATTGTTAAAGATCAACCATGGAAAATAAACACTCACCATGCACCACTCCTTACTCAACAATCTTTAAACTTTTTAAATAAATATATTAACAGCTTTAAAACAATCACCTAAGAAAAAGAAAAATATAAATGTAAAATGATTGTGTAGATATACATCTTTTGGATAGTAATAAGCTAATATACAAAGTTCCCGAACTCGAATAAATCAAAATGGTTCATACTTCATAACGATTTTGATGAAAAAAGTGAGTAATAATTGGATGTGACTCCTGTTATTTTGATTTACAGTGGCCAATCTAGAATGGTTGGTCAAAGTATGCATTAAAACAAATAAAAATAAAAAAAGAAAGAAGTCTTTTATTTTTTGCGGGTCCTACTCTCTATTGTAACATGCTGATTGCTGATCTAACTTCTAAAACATTTATAATTCATACATACCGAATTTTCCGACCTCTCTCTTTATAATTAAGCTAAAAATTATATATTCAAAATTTGATCATCTTTTTAAAAATTTGCAACATCTCATTAAAAATCATTATAGATTCTCTCTCACTTTTAAATCTATTTTAAAAAGCTGAAATACTGTCATTTTCATGATTTTCTTTAATATATAGAGTTAATGTTCATTTTTGTCCCTGTGGTTTGTTATTTTCGTCACTTCAGTCCAAAGTTTGAAATTTTGTCAATTTAATCCTTATAGTTTTAAACATTAGCCAATTACGTCCCTCCGTCTAACGGCATCTAACTATGTCGTTAGTTTAAGGGGTATTTTTGTCTTTATCCTGCTTATTTTTAGTTAATGGTCATTTTCGTCTCTGTAGTTTGATGCTTTTTGCTACTTCAGTCCAAAGTTTGAATTTTTTTCAATTTTATGTTTAATTTAATTCAGTTTTATTTATTTTTTATTTTTTTATTGTCTATAACCCCTAAAAGCATAATCCAAGCCCAAAACCATCGAGCATGACCAAAACAAGTCTACCTTTACTTTGTCGACAACAATAATCATACCCCCCTCGTATTTAGCTTCTAGACATTCCCTAACTCTCCCCGTTGGTGGAATTCATTGGTAAAGTGGTCAAGGTAATTCCCTAAAACCGTACTATACCGATAAAACTAAAATCGTTTCTTTGGTTAATGCATAATAGTTAGGGTTTAGAGATTAACATATTCTAGCAAGCATCTTGGTCGAAATCAACATCAGGAGGTCGAATATCCTGCATTTCCATGTTTGCTCAAGAAATCGATACACTAGATCGCATGTGTGTTCTTCAAATCGTGGTGTTGTTCTTGAATTCTTCATATCAACAACTCTAGGGTTGAATTTGACGAATTTAAGAACAATACCACAATTTGAAGAATACACATGCGATTTAATGCATCGATTTCTTGAGCAAAGATGGAAATGCGGGATATTCGACCCAGATGTATGCTACGATATGTTAATCTCTAAACCCTAACTATTATGCATTTATCAAAGAAACGGTTTTAGTTTTTTCGGTATAGTTCAGTTTTAGGGAATTACCCTGACCACTTTACCAATGAATTCCATCATGGACTGAAGTAGCAAAAAATAAATAAATAATAAAAAAATAAATCTAAAATAAGTTAAACATAAAATTGAAAAATTTTCAACTTTGGACTGAAGTAGCAAAAGTATCAAACCACATGGACGAAAATGACCATTAACTAAAAATAAACAGGAGAAAGACAAAAATACCCCTTAAACTAACGGCATAGTTGGATGCCGTTAGACGGAGGGGCGTAATTGGCTAATGTTTAAAACTATAAGGACTAAATTGACAAAATTTCAAATTTTGAACTGAAGTGACGAAAGTAGCAAACTACAGGAACGAAAATGGACATTAACTCTAACATATATTTAATATATATTTAAAATTTAGAGAGAGCGCATTAATAACGAACCTTCTATTAATGCTCTTAAATCACTCAACCTATTCATCAAACCCTTCCTAATCTTTAAAATATAAAAATTCTTTTAAAAACACTCTATTTCTTTCACTAGTTCACTTATTGAAACCTCAAATTATAAAAAGAATCACTTCTCTATGAAAACTACTACTCATCATCCATCAAATTATCGTGAATGTATCAAACCAAGAGATATAATAAAATAAGTGTTTATAAGTAAAATAAAAATAAAAAGATACATGAGATGTGTTAAGCCTTTTAAAATAAAAGATTTTAAAAAGTTTGATTTTTAATTAAATTACATGATAAAAAATGTTTGAGAGATGAATGGGATGTGAATGCTTTAAGTTTCTTGTTATATGATCTTTAATTGAAATTGATTTTTCAAAAAGTTACTGAAGAAACGTGGATCGACTCGCTGGTAGACGATCAACTTTCCTCGGGTATGAGTATGCTATTTCACCGATGGTTCTCCGGAGTATGGATTCTTCCACCTACAAAACGAGCAGCACCGTGAACTTACCCCTCAGAAAGGGACAGAGGGGTCCTCTTTGGGGTAACCCTCCGGTGTGAGAATAAGAGATTGTAGGAGAAGATAATAATAATCTGAGAGTGAGTAAGGAATTGGAATGTATTTTCTTGCTTACCTCCCCTTGTGGAGGTGGTGTGGTATTTATAGTGCTAGGGTTTCCAATGATTGGGCTCAAATCCCATTAAGGCCTTTTTGGCCTCCTCCTATCGCTTTGCGCCACGTGTCCTTAGGACACCTGGTGCTTTTTCATTGATTATTCTCTGACCCAGGTATTTCACCTGACCCATGTGCAATCACGTGGTAGCACATGGGTTTTGCTGAGTTGTCCACCTTTCATTGGCAGCTGTCAACATCAGCATATTCTTATTCCTTAAAGGATACCTTCTGGAAGGTTGTCTGACGAGCACAATCAAGGTTGTCCTTATCCTGATTTGGATAAGGACGAGGTTGATTATGTGCACGTGTGATATGCGCCTATCCTGAGGATGCGCGAGGTCTTCTCTTTATTCTCACGCGCAGATGTTTCATGCGCAGATGTGATATGCGCAAGCATATGTAATACGCGCCACGCGCAGATGCGCAACGCGCAGATGTGATATGCGTGAGCATGCGATATGCGCCACGCGCAGATGCGCCACGCGCAGATGTGATATGCGTGAGCATATATGGTGCGCGAGCATGTGATACGCGTGAGCATATGTGATGCGTGAGCATATGTGATATGCGTGAGCATATGTGATGCGTGAGCATATGTGATATGCGCCATGCGCATAGGTTTTGGCTTTGTGCCTTCATGATATCTTGATTTCAAGCCTCTTGTCTATATCTTGTGGGTTGACCCGCCCCGCTCAATGTTAAGGCGGGTACATACCTCTTCAAGCCTCCCCAGTCTAATGTGTGTCTTGTCTCGCGCGAGCGAGGTAAGATAGATATTAGACTTAATAGTTTTCTCTTTTAATAGGTTTTGTCTTTTCCTTTTTTATTTCTCATCGTTGCGCGAAATTCTATCCTTTTGGTTGAAATGAATCGTCTATGTACGTGGTTGGTTGGTACTGACATGCGTCAGAGATGGAGACGTGTCAGACTTTTCGTGTGCTCGAGGCGCTACAGTTGCCTTTCATGTCCCCTCACACAGTGTCAGGAACACGTATCGCGCTCGTGTTGGCCTGCACCTGCGAGTGAGGGCGCGTGAACTCTGATCAGTACCTGTTTCGTTCCCTTTCATGTCCCCTCACTCTGATCAGTACCTGATCAGTACCTTAAAACGTTCAGGCTTAAATCCTGATACATTCAAGGTTAAAACCCATCGCTCAAATTCAAAATTGATCGATTGAAGCTTCAAATTGATGATTAGATGGATCAATTTCAAGGTTAATTGATCAATTAGGTTCAACAATTTCAATTTCAGTTGGTCAATTTGATTAGCTAACCTGTGAGCAATGATTATGATCGTGACGGAAGAAGATGGTGTTCACGATGGTAGACAATGGTCGCGACGGTGGACGGAATCGTTGGATGGTGACGGATTGCTGAACGGTGATGGTGAAGATGGACAGAATCAATGGGAGCAGAGGTGGACGAAAACTGGCTCGCGTAGTTGTGATTTTAGATTTATCATGGTTATTGAAAATCAACGTTTTAAAATGTCGCGTACCTATTGTATTACAGATCAATATATAATCTAGTAGTTCCTCACAAAATCTGTTTCTCCAAAACTTTTATCCTTTCTAGTTAAATTTTATGTTAATATGCTATACTAAACAGGCAAGGGCCGTTCTAGGGGAGTAAACTAAAGCTAGCGTATTAGGCCTCTCATTTGAATAGGGCCTCCAATTTACACTTAAGTTACACCAAAAACATATTAAATAATGAAAATAATTCTTAAGTTATTTAAAAAGACAAACATATATGTGCTTATGTTTTGCTTTATCACAGTAAAATTAAAAAAGACCCATATATCTCATTTTATTTTAGGCCCAAAAGGGTTGGGCCGGGCCCTGCCAACTATTAAAGTTTCAAATATGAAGAGGTTAATGATTCTTGTTGCTAGTGTATTTATTAACGATTCTTTCGGTCAGCGGTTGTAAAGGGAAAAAAAAAAAGGCAACCTAATTATACAACTAATTTTGTAAATGACCTACTATAAAGAGCTAACAAATGGAAGATGACTAATATGTAGATCTTGTTGCTGCTCATTTGTGCCATAGCTCAATCGGTCGATAATTGGTCTCAACCATAGAAATAATATGTAGATTTCTCTTAAAATGTTATTATTCATCTTTAGTATGGTTGTAAGTTGATGTTCTAAAGGCAGAATGATTGCACGTGGACATAGAAGTTGCTTCTCAATTACCACTAGGGATCTACATTATGTTAGAACATTGAATACACAAAGGTTTAAACGATTTTGTTTACATATCCCACAAAACTTGCATTCTGACCAAATATTATCACGGTTTATCTACATGAGATGTAATTATCTTGCTATGAGAATATGAACAATGCATTATACCGACGCATATATATATCAAGAACTGGGTTCATTGTGTAGCATGGTTTTCTTGACCTTGGTCTCTGAACATAGAAAGAAATGAGTTTAGACCCCCGGAAGACGCGCCTCCCAATATCCACAACAAAGTGGAACTGAACGAATTCATCGCGCCCCCACCTTCGTTGTCTGATACCCGATTCAGGTTCATGTTGTCATTCTCGGGTTGTGGTTGTGTTAACCCGTGATTGGTTGTATTGTTTATGGTGTTCCTCAAGGGGTTTAATCTGGTGATATGAAGAGTTGAAGCGAGAATGGTTGATGAGGTGATATGATAGTCCGGTTGTTGCTGAAATTGTGATCGTCTGTTTTGCATGAATCTTTGCAAAGCAGGAACCTGAGTAACAAATGTTAGTTTCAAGGAAATATATACTCAAATAGCAAAGATTGTTGGTGTCTTACAATCACTAATCATTTGTTAAAAATTAATGATGCATAGCTTACAAGGATTTTAATGGAATGATTTTTAATGTTACACTATAGCCTCTCAAAAAGTTACAACATGACCCCTCCACTTTATTAAACTTACCATTTGAACCCTAGACCTTTTCAAATGTTTTTGTTTAATATTTTTTGGCCAATTACAGTTTGGCAAGTGGCCTACCTAGTTGTTTTGTTTATAACTTTTAAAATATGATTCTTATAAAATTCCGAATATATCTTTGTGCGCGCTTATTTTTATTCATGTTTCGATGTAAGTTTCGTTTAAAACAGAGTTCCGTGTGATAACGTGCAAGTCATCTAAACAGCTATGTACACGTTGTTAAAGTTGTACACATATATGACACCATTTTTTTTGCAGTTTTTCACGTGTGTGGGTTTTATACTAGTTTACATCTTATAAATTAGCTACAGTAAAATGTTCTGACCTCAAATCGGTTCCAGAAGTAGAGGATGAGGTGTAGCATAAATGCAGCTGTGGTTGAGAGTGCCAAATATGAAAAACCTGAAAATTTCATTTACAATGATGCTACAAATAATATAACTGCCAATATTAACAATTGAGGAGTATAAATGAGAGTAACAAACCATGTGTGTATGAGAAAAAATAGATATGAAACACCAGAAAGTACAGCAAAAAGAAGCGAGGAAAGAACTTCATTGATATTGGTGTGCGCACGCTGCAACCAAATACAAATCAAGGATTATGATACAAGATTGTGTGTGTGTGTGTGTGTGAGAGAGAGAGAGAGAGAGAGAGAGAGAGAGAGAGAACCTGATAAGAGTGAAGAGTTCACAAATCCAGACAAGTATTAACACCATGAAAGCTAAAAGTTGATCGTCATAAAACTTAAAAAGAAAAAACAGGATACCTATCATTATCTGCAAATACAAAATGGAAATTATCAATGTTGTATGAAATAACTCACAAAATGTAAGCACAAGCAAGAAGATAGTATTCACTTACTGGTACAAACACAAGAGACTCAATTACATGTACAAAAATCAACTGAAAAGTGGGGAGACGATGCCGTGCATGGTGTTGAAGCTGCACTATAAATAGTGAAAAAGAAAAACGCGTCACATTAACAGGTGTTAGATATTAAGTAGTAATGAGAAGCCCAATGGATCTAGGGTTTATATTCTTTTGTTGCTTATAATAGAAGATAAAAGAAGTATAAAACAAACCTGTGAACTTGAGCATGCGAGTTTGTGTTTCCCTGAGTGTAAATGAAACTGACATTGTTGTGGTGAAGAAAACAAAGAGAGACATCATAAGAACACCGCACTTCGTAGCAAAATAGTCTGTAAATTATAGAACCAAATTGTTAGTTTAGAGAATATTAACGGAAGCAAATAAATGGAAAAAGTAGCAAACCTCCAAAGTTTGCTGACCGTTCTGGTTTCTCGTGCGCATATGTAAGGTTGTAGAATTCATTTGTCTGGTAATTAAATAGGTAGCCTGCATCAAATAAAGAACAATGATCACACCTAACAGATGTAACATAGCACATCAACTTATACCAAAAACATTGTTATATACTTATACCTTGACCTGGAGAATTCAGCAAACTGTTCATCAAGATAGTATCATATCCTACAAGCCTATTGATCAGAAGCTGCTGCCACCTGCTCCCAAAGCAGGAGTCACGCGCTGAAATGCTGATGTTGACAGTTTGGATGTTATGTTGAGATTTAGCTCTTTCAGGCAGCAGAAAATAACCCTACAAAAAATAAGAAATAAATAAAAAAAGTTTTGAATATATTATACTGAAAGACAAAATCATCCTTTTTCTTTAATAGAACATTATATTGAAAGGAGTAAACTGCACAAATGTTCCTTGTGGTTAGACCATTTTGCAAGTTTGGTCATCAGATTTAAAAAATTGCAAACTTAGTCCAAACATTTGTGAGAGGGTTGCACGTTTAATCCCCACCTTTAATCCCAGTTACTTTTCAATGGAAACAGTGATGTTATGTGCCATTCATGTAATGTGATGTGATGTGAGGGTAATTGTGTCTTCAAATTTGAAACCCTAAACAATTACCCTCACATCACATGAATGACACATGACATCATTTTTCCATTAAAAAATATGTGGGATTAACGATGGGGACTAAACGTGCAACCCACTCACAAATTTTGTACTAAGTTCACAATTTTTAAAATCTTGGGACCCATTGCAAAATAGTCAAACTACAAGGACCATTTGTGCAATTGTTCTTGAATATATTATATTGAAAGATAAAACAATCCCTCTTTTTCATAAAACTTTATATTGAAAGAATGAAAGGTATAAAGTATTGGATGTATGAATGAGAACAAGAAACTAAAGTACATATCAACAAGGTCTTTATTACCTTTTCCATTGTATATAGATAAGTTGGTTCAAATGTGTTGCTTCTTGTTTCAAGCCACTGCACTAAATCCTCAATAAGAAAAAAAAATATTTCTAATGAGAAAAAAGGGTTTTTTATATCGAAGGCCCATCTACCGTATCATAAAATCACTATAATAAATTTAGGCTTGTAAACAAACTGAACGAACACAAACACTGCATATTCTTGTTCGTTCATTTAGCTTTAACAGAACAAACGACCAAACACGGATGAACATGGTCATGTTAATTTATGTACATTCGTTAACAGTATAAATGAATGGTTCATGAACATAACTGAACATAGATGAACAAACATAACTAAGCTAAAACCACCTAAAGTAAATGCGTTGGGCCTAAAAGTTATTAAACTAGAATGGGCCTAATAATTATAAACGAATATATTAATATACGAACTTAAACAAATGTAAAATAACAAGCATGAATGAATGCAAGCAAACAAACTACACATGTAAAATAACAAACATGAATGAATGCAAACAAATGGACATTAGGACATAAACAAATTTGAATGAACAAACGTCAATGAACGCTCATGAACAAAAATGAACAAACAAGACGTATGTTCATGTTCATTCATTTATTAAATAAATGAACTTCCTGCCAAACGGTTCATGAATGGTTCACTCGGTTCGTTACAGGCCTAATAACATTGTAGAGCCAGAACTTACCCGCCAAAGAATTAAGCTTGTCAAGGTGAAGTACATGAAGACATCTATTGATATCAATGTGTAAATGGATACCTGCAATGTCCTGCATTTGAAGTTTAAACAAAGTAAACATATACTCAGGTTTCAAGGCAGAGAATTCCATAACAAAATAAAAAGGGCTCGCAAAAAGTGTTGAAAGAAAAAAGATTAACGCCATTCCAATTTTTGAATTGGGGATTTGGTTGTGGGCCATGATAGTAGTCGAGAATAAGAAAGTAAGAAATGGGATAGTCACTTTAGGGTTTAAAAATTGTTTGGTGTAGTATGTTACTCTATGTTATTGAGATTTACACAAGAACATAGTGATTTTAGATCACGAGGTGTGGACTGCACACTTGTATAGGCTAATCAAGTCCCAGACCCGCCTAATTGCACTCCTCACTGGGTTCAGTGGTGGTGACGCAAACCTTAAAACGGAGCGTTGCAACTCGAAGCAACCATTGGTCGAAATACTACTTTTGGAAAGTATAGTATGATCTAGGACTTTTTTGCAGCATTTTATTCAAGTTTTCACTGATTATTAGAAACCATGATACTATTGTACCACAAAAAAATATTGAAGTCCAATCAAATGCCATCTTGTTAAAGTTTAAAATAACGCCTGGATTTATAAATGTTTTTCCTTAGAACTTGACTATGTTCAACCCAAATGGGATCACTGATGAAAATAAGGCCCTCAATGTAGTTATGATAAAGTTTCCTTTTGTTCATGAGAATGTGAAGCACGAGAGATGGGTTAAGGTAAGAGAAAGATCAAGACCTCAAAGAACACCAATGAAAAATGGTTTACTCTTCATGCTAATATGCAAAATATTTACATTCAAATGAGCAACTTAAAACATAGAACTAAGAAGGTTATGGACTGCATAACAGAGTTAAACAACAGAAATTAAGGGTAATTGAAATACACACCATCATGAGATGTGAAATGTGGAGTGCTTCATTTATTATTATTACTCTGCTTTGTGAGATCTAAACAGCAGATTCTTTGTTCTTAATCTAAGTCTGTGTTCTTGTCCTTGTTCTAGGTCATACTTTCTATATCTTGAAGTTCATAATATTCATGCGCTCTAATTTATATTGTTTATAATGCTAGACGTTGTAATGATAACCTACATTTGATTTCATGAGTTCTTATTGAACCACCTTACCTCAACATATCTCCATTGGAACTCATTTGCTGCTTAATTTACATTGCGTGCACCGTCTTGTATTGATTTTCAACATCTACTAATACTAATAGTTAAATAATAAATCCCCCATACTGATTTGCAAATACTGTCTAGCATCTATTATTTTCTGAGGTATATATCACATTAGTTTAAGCATTACTGGTGGAAAACATTTGCCATGCGAATCTTAGTCCCGTATCTATTAGCTAAATGAGTGATTTGCTTGGAACATGGCTGCATACACAATTATAACATAAACAAGGAAATGATCATTTTAGAGCATATTACAGATATATCCTTTATGTATATGCACAATTGCAGGTTGTCTCCTTAATTCTTAATTACTTATTAATCACACTGGACATCCTCAAACTAAAGGGTTTGTAACATTTTCAGTTAAATTCTCGTTAAATGACCAATATGCCCTTACCTATTATACCCTTTCAATTAAAAATTAAATAAAATCAATAACACAAAAGAATTGGGAAAGTTTTACTCACCCATACACTTGACAAAAACCTAGTTGAATGTCTCCAAAGAAATGAGAATCGTCCTTGCCACTTGCGCAATATTGCAGCTTTTAGTGATTCTTTTGCTGACCTGGCACGTGACTCATCTTTCTTGGTTTTTGTGCAATACGCATCTTCAACATTATCACTGCTAGAAGTACAAATCTCATGTTGTGATTCAACAACTTCATTATCAGACCTCCACAACTTTAGAAGACCAGATTTCCCAATCCTACCACTTGAACTAATCAACCAATTTGACCAAAACTGTGCATCAACTTTCTCATCATTAGCTTCAATATCTTTGTCAATATTATCATTATTTGCATCATATGAAGGAGCTTCACTTTGTGACCACAAGCCAGCACTAGTAATCTGACCAATTGGAGTAAATATATATATAAAAAGGATATGACTTATGTATTGTTTCTCATGTAGAAATATTCTAATTTGATTTTAACTTATGAATAAAAAACAAAGATCAAAGGCAAAAAAAGGGTAATAAGGAATTTTGACAATTTATCCATAAAAACTATTCAATCATTTAAGTCGCTAACTTCTATACTAATAACAAGTTTATAAACGATAATACTGTAACCAATGTTTTAATGATTTTTTAACTAAATTTGTGTTTCATCAAGTTTATAAATGAAAATACTGTACTAATGTTTTAAGGATTTTTTTAACTAAATTTGTGTTTCATGCACATCAAGAAATGTAGACCTGTATACAGTTTGCTGATTTGGAGACTTTGTGCATTAAGATTCTGAATGTTATTGGCAATTAGGACTTTCCCTATAAATCATTTAAACTATCTTATTATATATGGGAAAATCAGATCTTTGTATTTTAAGTTAAGGAGACTTACAGAACATCAGTTTCAACTGAATCAGAATTTAGAAACTTCAGAAGTTCCAAAATATGAATGAAAACAAGACTAAAAGTATATCCCTACGTCACAACTAGCACTCAAAATTGTGCATATGATTTTACTTATAGGTACACATGTGTGGAGCAATAAAAGGTTGGAAACTTAACATATCATTATAGTGCTAAAGTAACTGACAACATAGACCACACGCAAATAGTATTGACATAGAAATAACAAACCTTTATTTGGATAAGTTGGGCTTCAGTAGTTGTGACTCCAGTAAGTTCACTAGAACAGCCAGGCTACAAAACATGAAATCCAGTTAGAAGAAAATATATTAAAAAAAAACAAAAACAACCTGAAACACCTCAGAAAGTGTACCAAACGAAAAGCCAGTAAATGCTATTATATTGATTCTATGTCCTCATGCTTCAAATATACACTTTCTGGTGAGCTTTAATATGTTCTGCCCTATAACAACTAACTTTATAGACGTATTTATAGCATCTAATGAGATGTGACTATTAAAATATGTCTATGTATTGTTCATCTTGATCATCCATACAGATAAACCTAAAAAAGGCATATACATCATAACAGACTAGCTACGAGTGCAGTCAATCTCGGTGGTATCTCGGTGATATCTCGGTTATCGGTTCTCATGTGAAATATCGGTCAAAATATCGGTCAGAACATCGGCACCGATAATATCGGCGATATTGACCGGTATATCACCAATATTCCCGATATCAGTGTTTTAAGTCTTAATTTTCAACTTTTAGTGTTTAATACTGGTGCTTCGAGTCTTAATCAGTTCTTACTTGCTATAATTGTTAGTGTTGCAAAAGGTTGATTTGTTAGCAGTAGGAGAATATACTGAATTGTTAGTGTTAAAGTGATATATATATAAATTCTGCATGATATTAAAATTACCGACATCCCACCGATATTTTTCCGTATTAATAAGACATAGTAGCAAATAACTGATAAGATAGAAAGGAAGCGTGTTGATGATTCATACACACCTCTTCTACTGATGGACATAATATCTGTGCAGTCAGTCTGCACATGATATATACGTATGTGTACAAACATATACATCACATGGCTTTATACTGTCTAATTATAACCTAAAACTGGTGCATAATACATTTAGAAAAATGAATTATAGGTTATCTTCTATGAGCCCTAAATTTGTGATCAATTGAGTGAATATTGATCAATACATAAGGTGAAATCGTAACTCGTAAACTGGAAGATGGAAATAGATGATACCTGTTGGACGTAATTGGCATGCATAACAACGAGAATACAGAAGAGAGTGATGGCAATGAGGAGATAGATGTACTCGAGAGAAGCTCGTATTCGAGGTGTGAGGACATGAGAGAATCGTTCCTGAACCCTAATAAAAGTCTGCTCAGGATCCATCCGATTGATTAATTGATCAATCAATTCTAAAACACCGCCATAGAAGAAGCTGATTACGCCAATTTGCAGAATGAATGAATGAATGGGTGATGATGTGTAGAGATGGGGACGGAAATAAATAATAAATAATTTTAGTTGTTTGTGCCTTCTTGATACACCCAATATTGGATTCACCGGGTTTGGTTTTGTTTTGTTTTTTTCTTTTTAATATGTTATGATAAAAATCATGTATTGTCGTATTATATCCGGTTTCATAACATTATTTGGTACCCATATCACTCACAACGGACCGAACATGCGGTAAACTATTTGTAAATCGTTCGGCGGTAAGTTTGCTTATATTTGTTTATTTAATAAACGAACAAGGATGAACAAAAAATTTGTATTCATTTAATTCATAAACACATGTTCCATTCGTTCATTTATGTTCATGGACATTTGTTTATTATATTCATTAATATCTGTTTATTTATGTTCGCTCATGTATTAATAAAAACTAATTAAATATTATCTGCACGAGTCATTTGTTTAAAAATTTTATATTTGTTAATTTGTCCTCACTTAAGTGTTTTCATTTATGTCCATTGGTGTTGTCCGTGTTTATTTACATTTATTCATATAGATTTTAAACAAACGAACACAAATGTTCATTTTTTAAATAAACGAACATGAACATAAATATTTGTTCGATCAAGTATTCGTGTTCGTTTAAAGTTAAAAGAACAAACACGAACATGCCCTTGTTCGTGTTCGTTCGATTCGTTTACATGCTTTCACTATTCACATTGATAAATACATCAATATCAATCTCTAGGCTCTACTGATTTTATTTGTGTTCATGAACACATTCATTTCCTTAATGAATGAACACAAACATAAAATCAAGTCTGGTAAGTGTTCATTAACCGTTCGTGAACACATTATTTCCTTAACAAACGAACGGGAAGGTTCCATAAAATTTGAAAACATCATTAAGAAGCAACAACAAGCAGCCGAAACAACAAAATCAAAAAGATTAAACCTTACCGAAGAAAGCCGTTTTCAACCAAGCCTTGACGCCACCTAAGCAACGGGAGAACCACCTGGTTCCGGCCTTATCAACATCTCTCCTAAGCTAAGATCAATCCTCCCTCAGATCTATTGGCGGCCAATTTTATTTTGAACGAAGTTGAAGAAGAAAGGGTTTCTCATGTGTTAAATAGAGTACAAAAACCCTAAACGTGGGAGAGAGGAGCCGGAGAAATAGGAACAACGTAGAAACCGGAATACACAACCGCAGCTACTGTAACCGACTATAACCTCTGCTTCTAGAAGGATTTTTTGGACTTTAAACGGTCCAGATTTCATCTCAGACTAATCTGACGGTTGTAATTCATCTAAAAGACCGGGAACAATATATTATATAATTTATTAAAGAATTGAAGGCAACAACAAAATTGAAAGGTTTGGCAGATAATTTGATTATACAACGAAAGCAAAAGTTCTTCAAATCAAAACAATGGATAAAAATGTATAACTACTGTACGTTAAAAGTTCGAAGTAATCTATTACAAATCATGTTCACATATAGTTACAAACCATGTATTTCACAAAACAATACCAATTCATACAAATACTTCATTATTAAGCCGGGACCGTGAACTTGTAAGAAGCATATGAAAGAGAAGACAAACCCCAACTATGGTGAATAAGTTCGGCTTTAGACGTCGGACCACCAGCACCCATCGCAACATGCAACGGGTATAAATGGTCAGGCCACGGGTGGGCCACAGTTGCATGTGGGGCCTTCTCCTTGTAGCTGTTTACATCATCATACCTTCCATCAATTAATGCTTCCTTGAGCCACGTGTCAAACTCCTTGGCCCACGGTTGCACCGAGCTGGTGTTGCGCAACATTCTCAAGTTGTGAGTGGTGGCACCTGAACCGACAATGAGCACCCCTTCGTCTTTAAGGGGTGCCAACGCCTTACCCATGTTGTAATGGTAAGCGGCGTCCTTGTCTATCTGGACAGACAGCTGACAAACTGGAATATTAGCCTCTGGGTACATCAGCATTAGCGGGACCCACGCACCGTGGTCAAGCCCTCGCTTCGTGTCCTCGTCCACGTGATTAAAACCAGAAGACGTGAGTAGTTCCTTCACTCGTTTTGCTAGTTTTGGAGCTCCTGGTGCTGGATACTTGAGCTGGTTTTAAAACAAATTTCAAGAGATAAGAAAACAATTAACTTTCTTTAACCATCTTACTGTAACAGATCCTGTTTGCTAAACGGGCCATGTTCATGTTCGTCGGTTAACGGGTCTAGCCCAACACGAACCCGAGAATCGTGTTACACACATGAACCCGAAGAAGACTATTTACTTATTTCACATATTTATAATATATTTTTTTAAGAGCTGTTATGTTTAAACTATGCCAATTTTCTTTTAAAATTTAAAAATAAACCAACTAGTTTGAAAAACTTGAAAATCAAATAAATGGGTTAAACAGGTCAATCCGCGAACCGTCAGATTGACAAGAACATGCCGATTTTTTTTGTTTTAGTTTCAGTATCGTAAAGAACATGGCAGAAACCGCCCGAATTTGCATAGACTGATCTCCTTAACGATCGTGATCAACAACGGTCGGTTTTACCGGCGCTTGAGTTTTATTGACCTACACCGCCTCATTGGTCCACCTTAATTTTTATAATTTTTGTTTTAGTTTTGGTTTTTGTACCGGCACAACAACACATGTAACAAAACCGACCGAATTCGCATTGGCTTACTGCCATGTTTGACCTGAAACTGACCAAACCCGTCTAGTCTAAACCTAAACCCAACACATTTTAGCAAGTTCAACCTAAAACTAACATGAATCCGTCTATAGTCTAAACATAAACCCAACACGGCCCATTTAACTAAATAACAACCCAACAGGACCAGAAACTGGCAGATTTATGTAGTTTGAGCTTATGTGAAATGATTGTTTTGCAACAAATCTATAAACTAAATAATAATAATAATAATAATAATAATAATAATCAAAACACAAAAGATCGGAAAACAAGTACCTGGTACATGGATTTGGGGAAATTATTGAAATCATAAATAGTTTCGGAAGTTCCGTTGACGGTGGGATACGAAGTCTCCCAGTGACCAGAGATGACAAGGATTGCCGAGGGGCGTCCTTGGGGTAGACCTTCTGCTGAAAGGATTGGAGGAAATATCGATGGATAAGGTGGGAGATCCGTGGGATATGTAGAACGTGTCTGGAATCTTCTTCATGCCGTTCATTGCCATCATCATCATCTTGATCTTCAAATGATTGATGAATGAAATTGAACTGATGATCAAAGGCAATATGATTTGGGATTTATTTATATGGAGATGGGTTTTGTTTCACCTAAAGCATCTCACCCACCCTAAAGTCATTGCTTACGTCACCTTAACGTGTATTTTAAAACTTGCACCAAATCTTTATCTTATTTTCTTTTTAATTTAATTTAAATGGTTGTATATGATAAAATATATATATATATATATATATATATATATATCATCATGTCGGGTACTCGTATTTGTTTCGAGTTTTTTTGTGTTTGTTTTTTGTTTTTGTTGTTTTGTTACTCTTTCTGTAATAAACTAATTCAGAAAAACATGATAAACCATTTTTTAAGCTTTTCAACAGGCCGGCAACTGTCGTATCAAAATAAGCGACCGATTCCTTTATAAAAAAGAAATTATATTGTAATTTAATTATTAAAAAGCACTGCTCTAGCAGTACCCTATTATTTTCTCTAGTGAATGTCGCTGATTTAAGTTCCATTCATAACAAAACATCATGCATGAACCAAGGCCTTTGGGCAGTAGGTTTCTCCTAGAATTGATGACAGGCCGGGTCACCAGCACTGTTTGTGATAAATAAGGGTGGTCATCGGTTCGGTTAACAATTTTTCGATTTGTTCGGTTATGAGAGTTTTTTACCCCTTGTGACATTCGTCAATTTCGGGTCTTGTTTGTATTCGTTTTTGTATTTGTTTATTATGTAAACCGACCCGATTTGTAAATCGAAGCTTATGTTATAATCAAAATAATGGATTTATGTTACAATATTGTTTCACACTTGTTGGGTTTTGAATCCTATTTTTATATTTATTTATTTATTTATTATTTATTTATTTATTTTTTTGTTGTTTTGTGTTTTTGTCTTGATCCATTTTGCATAAAAACTCTTGTGTCTCACACCCATATTTGACCACCAACATTACCCTATATATACACCACCTTTCCTCTTCATTTTCCTTTGCTACAACTCCAAAAAAAAAAAACTCTCTCAAACATCAAAGATTTAAGGTTATCTTCTTAAGTGTTCTTGAAGGATTTTGGTCTTTCATCTTAATTAGTTTATGTAGCCTCATTAATACTTGTTTATGGTTGTGCAACATATATATAATATACACCCCTTGTTTACCTTTGGTAGTTACTTCTCCGTTTCCGGTCGGTGAGGTTTCGGACCCCATAAGGCAAGGCTTCATAGAGGACTTCGTGTCCTTGATATATATGCATCTATATAACTTGTTCATACATATTAATATTGCTTATTTTAGTTTGTTGGTCATGTTTACAAGTTCCATGGTTATGGGTTTTTAAAAGTCTATGCTTCGGTTTAACCGTAAATAGCTCTAAACCGTAAACCGAACTTTGTTACTAGTTTTGTTTGTTTAAACATACTTAGTGTTAGATCTAAGTTTCTAAAATCATTTTTACAAATTCTATGGTTATGGGTTTGTAGAATCTTACCTCGGTCTTAACCCGAAACACGATCCGAACCGAAAACCGAACTTTTGTTTAAAGACTTTATTGTTAACTTTTGGTATTTTTTATTTGTACATTATTATACAAGTTATTTAGTGTTTGGACATGTGGAAACCATCTATGAACTTGTTGTAAGATGGAAACCGAACCAAACCGATTCTTGCTCGCTTAAGACACACAAGTGTGTTTTTTTTTTAGCCATCAAGACTTGTATATTTATTTAAAAATAGTTACAAATTGATTTTTAAATATTTTCTTAAGTACTTGGAAATGTTGGATCCAACTTGAATCTCATAAAAAAGTTTGAACCGACAAAACCGAACACTCGCTTAACGTACGTTGTTAGTTCTAAAACAATGGAACTACATACTTGGTTAAGTCTTATTAAATTTTATTGAGTTATCTCATAACATTCAATATTTTGGAAAGTTGACTTTGGATTTGACCAATTATCAAGACCCGAACCGACAACCCGAACACTCGATAAAAAAAACCCGTTTTAGTATCTTTATTCCAAAGGGATTTGCATCCTTGCATTTTACCCACCTTATTAATTAACATAGGTTGAGTAAATATTAAGGTTAGATACTTTAACCCGGTTTCGAGCAAACTTACATTTTTAAAGGGTTATTATTATAAATTCTTAAATAGTCACATTTTAAACCTTGAACTTTAATTATTTACATTTCTTAATATTTATTTTGTTTAAAGACCTTCAAGACAACCTTTCTAAATTCAAGACTTCTTTTCTTTTTAGGCATTGTGCGTTAAACTCGTCGTTCCGACAAATCTCCAAATTATCATCTTTCAAGTTTACTACTTAAAGGTGAGTACTTCATACCCCATTTTCCATCTTTTATTTTGGGGGTGACATTTCATACTTATTCAACAAAATGCTTTATATTTGAATCTTAAACCACAAACGTAGTTGTATACTTTACCTAAATAATTTCTCGATTTGGTGTTCTATGCTTATATGCCTATGTGTTTATCGCTTTTGGTTGGTGGAACTATAAAATCCTAGACTATTTGGCATCCCCTTATAGCAAGGTGTCGTTAACGTAATGCAATTAACGATAACTATAAAATCCTAGACTATTTGGCATCCCCTTATAGCAAGGTGTCGCTAATGTGTTTAGCGATATCTATTTATCCAAATTACCACTTTTATTTATCGTTTCGTATGCAAGTTTTGTGGCTATCTTTATTATATACTAATATGATTAAACTTATGAATTGCTCACCGACCTTTGTGTTGACAAACTTTATTTTATGAAATGTTGCAGGTTTGCATCTTGGTTGATTTATGATTGTGAAGAAAACGACATCAAAGACCTTAGAATATTAGTAAAAATGAACAATATCAATTTGCCATATTTTGTGATATCTTGTTTATGGTTATTTTATGGATAATTGTTATGTGACATTTTCGATGTTGTGAAATGAAATGAGTTTATTAAATATTGTCACTTTAATTAGTGTCATGTGCTTATGGACAATCGTTACATCTCGGCATGTTCCGCCGCCTTTGGTCGGGGTGTGACACCCCTAATTTAAAATCCAACCTAGCCTAATACAAAAGGGGGATAATCGAACCGAATCAAATTCAATTTGGGTGGTTTCAATTTAAACCGAACAAACCGATTTAAACCCCTAACCGTATTCTTAAATTTACATATTTGTCCATCATGAGATTTGAACCCTCAGCTGCATAGAGACGAACACATGTCCTACACACCTTGGTATACATACCACTAGATTACAAGCTCTTTGCTTGATACCACTAGACTACAAGCTCTCTGGTCCTCTTTGATTGGGTGTGAAGAAAGCAAATGGTCATGCTGAAATTAATTGGATTTGTTTCACTTTGAATCCTGATTAAAAAAACAATGGAATGAAGGCTACATAAGGTCAACCATGATTCATCGGTCATGCTCAATGAAATGCCAATGCTCTATCGAATCTCAACCTTGATGCAATCACGATCAACCGTGTGAGAATCAACTACAACTTATACAATATTTATCCGGTTAAACCTAACACATTTAGATCATATTCAGATATAAGTGTATTTGATCACCTATCAATGCACAAGTAGTCTACTATAAGTGTATAACCGTATATGATCACCTATCAGATTCACAAGATTCAAAGATCTTTTTATAATGTGTTATATATGAATACTTTATGTACAATCAGAAACTACATCTCTTTTACATATCAACCATTTTATCAAGTAAACCATTCATAATTTCCTCGTCCGTTAGTTGTTTTACATATCAACCTCTACAGACCCTAACTTTGACCAATTTGACCCAGATTTACATGAGGCGCGCCTTTTAAAACCAAGATGTTCTCACATTAGCGTCCAAAACATGCCCTGAGATCATAAGCTCACTCGAAAGCATTTCTAACATGGCATAAATACCCTCCGACTCGATGTGAGATCTATCTCCCGCCACAAATTGCTCAACCACACCATTAATCTCAATACAACTCACACCCGGATTCTTCTCTATACCCTTTCTTTTCATCCTTCTCCTCACATTACTCGCCTTATACCAATCTCCACCCGCAGCATACATATTTGAAAGAAGAACATAATTAGAGTCACCACTCGGGTCCACTTCACTAATAAACCGCATCAACTTTTCAGCTAACTGTACATCATTAGCCTCTTTGCAAGCTGCCAAAACCGACCCCAGTACAACTTCATTCGGTATCATTGGCATATTTGTTACAACATTCAACGCCTCTTCTAACATGCCAGCGCGACTATAAAGATCCACTAAACATCCATAATGCTCGATTCTAGGCTTTATCTTATAAACCTTGATCATCCTGTCAAAAAGGTTCTTGCCCTCATCCACCAAACCAGCATGGCTACACGCGGTTAAAGCCCCGGTGAAAGTCACCCCATCTGGTTTAAAACCATCTTCTTGCATCTGATAAAAATAGTTAAGAGTTCGTTCAACGCTTCCATTAAGCGCAAAACCTACGATAATCGAGTTCCACGAGACGAGATTGTGTTTAGACATGGTGTGAAACACCTGAAGCGCGAGTTCAATGCACCCGCATCTAGAATACATGTCTATTAACGAATTATTTACCCGAATATTATCTTTAACATTCCCATCTAACACAAGTCGATGAAGCCACAATCCTAATCTCAGCGCACCTAAATTCGCACACGCGGATAACGCAGACAAAATCGTGACATGATCCGGTTCCACCCCGGATATCTGCATTCGTGGAAACCACTCCAACGCATGCTCAAACTGTCCTTTCTTAACAAACCCGTCAATTAACGCGGTATACGAAATCACATCTCGTTCAGGCATTTCATCGAACAGTTGGAGTGCATCACCAATCTCCCCATTTCTCATCAACCCAGATACCATAGTGTTCCAAGTCACCTTATTTTTGAAACCCATGTAGTCAAAACACAAACGAGCAAGATCTATCTGATTAGATTTACAATACATATCGATAATAGCTGTACCCACCTTGACATTGTTCGTATGGTAACCGAGTTTACAGGCAATAGCGTGTATTGAAGCTCCGAAAGAACGGGCGTGTGAGGGTGATTCAGCACACGCGGAGAGAAGGGTTACGAAGGTGATGTGGTTGGGTTCAACTCCGGCGAGTCGCATGCGGGTGAACTCGGTTGCAGCGAGGTTTAAACGGCCGGTTTGGCAGTGACGGGCAATTGATGAAGTCCATGAAGAGACTGTGAAATTGGGTTCGACGGGAAGTCTTGAATGATTGTCGTCGTGGTCAGGTGGCGGTGTACGGAATTGTTTCGTGATGGTTGCAGCCGTTGAGACGAAGAGGCTCATTTCTTTTGTGGAATGTCAAGCTGCTCAAGATAGGAGCGACAAAAAAAACTCGAAACAAGCCGAGCCTGACCCTCAAATATAACGCGTTTAATAACCGAGCTCAAGCCTTGTATATTTTTAAGTTTAAACTATTTTTGAATTCTAAGTATTAATTTTTACATAACACAGCCGAGCTAGAGATGAGCTTTAGCTATTTAAGGTATTGCATATGAGTTTGAGCCGAGCTTAGTATCACGAACCAAGTATTTGAAGATCGAGATGCTTTATTTCTGTTGAAACGCTTGGGTTTGCTGGGTTGTTGGGACTTCATCAAGCACGGCCTCAGCGGGAAAGGAGGCGTACATGCCTAGCTGTGCTTGCACGACGAACGCATCGTTGGTAGCGAGCTGTTGCCACTCGCCTGATGAGTCCAAGGCAAGACAAAACCATCAGACCCTAATAATAAGCGAACCAATTAGCTAGCCTTCGGGTGCCATACAGAGTCAAAATATATAAAGTAATTGAAAATGTACATAATTTAATTAATAAATATTTTGACTACATAATATGCTTTTGAAACATTAGAAGCATATAAAAAGTGGTACAGTGATAATCAAAAGAAATGTATTTTTCTCTCACATAATAACCACCATACCATAGCATTATACTGATGATGTGGCAGTAAATAAATTTCTTTCTTAGAAAAAAGCTTGTTACAATCAAATGTATAAAACCATAAACGGCAAATAAAATGATGCCTACAAAGTGATAATACAGTTATACAAAAAACAGCTTAACAAACAAGCAAGCCATACAATTCTCAAAATGGGCAAGTATACACACGCATATATCATTATAACACGTTAAAACTTGAAATAATTACAAATCCTAACATGAGGAAACAAACCCATTAAGTTGCTTCCGGTTTTGCTCGATCATCGGGGCCAGCAAGCATGATCTGTACATATATATAAGCATATACATGTTTATTAACGTTTTCAGATGACGGGTATAAATGCCTTTCTAAAAGATGAAGCTTACATTACAATCAAATGCAAATCTACGTGCTAGCATAATTGCAGCATTTCTTTCTCTTTCCGACTCGAATGCTAACACGAACGAGAGCCCTATCTTTGGTTGCCAAAATGCTGCTTGAGCTGCAGCATTACCACCACCTCTAACTCCACACAACTTGTTTGGAGAAAATCACATATAATTAATTATAAATTGGAAATGCAAAATAAAATAATATAAAGTAGAAGTGTTTACATATATACCTGCATAGACGAGGAATAATATTCTTTGGCGATTGTCGTTTTGTCCTTGCAAAGTTTCATTCTCATCTTTCCCACGTTAAGTACATGAATCGACTCTGAAGGATGGTTTTCGCCATTCATTTGGACAATAACTACCTGCACACATTAATGGCATCATAATGAATATAATTCCAAAAAATATGAGAATTTACATCATGTTTTAAATAATGTGTTTATTTCGAAGGACACCATATATAAAATCTAATATGGAACTCCAAAATTGCACAATATATCTTGGTCATGGGCACGTAAAATATCACAAAATGAGAGGTTCATTATAAAAGACTAAATTCTTGTGAGAATAAAACGAAGAAACTTAAATCGTTTTTCAATCAATGATTCATATTTTTAAAAGCTTTTACTTCTTACATACAAATGTCTATGTTGTGTACACACAAAAAAAGCATTAAACTAATTTGTTCATATGTTTTTTTAATTTTTTTTTTCACTTTTAAACATTTACCTACACGTGTAGGAAATATATATACACATGATTTACACGTGTAGATTATATAAATAAGTGAGTTTTGTTTGTACATTCTTTTCGAATGTTAAAAGAAATAATATACATCGCATTTTAACCATTTTCTTGTATTTTGAAACTGAAAAAACGAATGATTTGTTTCGTTCTTTCTATTCTCGCAAAAAATACTGTCTGCAAAGTAAAACCCTCCCCAATGTGTGCGTGCATGTAGGGGAGTGTTAAAATCACAACCAAGACATATGTTGAGAACTGCAAGAATCGCATAAAAGATAAACTTAAGGAAGCTATCTGATATACATTAAACTCAGTTTCATGCCGGCGCAACAATGCTTCCACATAGTTTCCAAGTCCTGCAGCTGTTTACAAAACTTTATTAATAAAAAAGTCAACAACCACTCGCATGAATTGGCTGCTAACAGACCATTCTTTAATGGTAATTAATATTATAAAAACACAAGAACATTAAAAAAAACTACCTGGATCTATGGGACCGGATGTTGCCAGCGTGACACTAACCCCGCCTGACATAATATCAACTTGAAGTACTCGGCCAACATCAGATGGTTCAGGAGCATAAATAGGTTTAGTGGCACCTAACAAGTATGATTGCTGCTTAGTAATATCAAGGATTAAAGGATTTTAGAAAGTGTTGAAACATAATACCTGATATAAGGCACTTTTTTCCATCTTCAGACGCCAAACGATACCACTGAATAGAACATTCTAGAAGTTCTGGAGCTGTATCAGAACATGGATGGATTTCCAAATAAGAGCCTAAAGCTTCGGTACCATCTAATTCAAACAAGTCAGGCGTATTATTCCCTCCATGTTTGCTCATTGCCAACTGAAATAGAAAGGAATAGAAATAATCAAAATGGATATAAGCATAATACGAATTATAGAAATTACATAATAGCCCTAACAAACTAACTAACAAACTAACTAACCTCTTTTTGAAGCTTAAGTGAAGATTTAGACTTTTCTGCTAGTTGAATACGTAACGCTTGGAGTTCATGATCCATGTCCATAACCTGTGGAGACAATATTTAGTTCAACACGTTTGAGTGTATAAAATGTACTTTTAACAACTTTAATTATGTTAAAATAAAGAATATTAAGGCATGCAACACCAATAACATGAGCATCTATATATTATTACAAAAGTTTAGTTTGACTTCTTTACAGGATTGAGAAATTAGAAATTATTTCCAAGCACATTGACATGTACATGCTGTTCATGATGTACACAAGTTTATATAACAAATAAATAGCAGGTAACCAACTACAGATGTAACGAAAAACATTCCAAAATGTAAGTATTTAACATTAGAAATTATACAGTAAAATAAATATCGTCGTCGTTAAACTGGCATTAGTTCTAAGCATTTACTGGTTGGGAAGCGTGATACCTTACTAGGCTGATGCAGCATCTTGATCCTTCTAGCTTCCTGAACCTCTTTCATCAGTTCTTCCACGTCCTTAATATCAGAATAATATCATAAAACAGTTTAACTACAACAAAAGATTACAATAAATCATCAACTTACTCTACACACACAGACACACACACACACACATATATATACATGTGTGTGTGTGCATTGTAAAACAAGATAGGCATTCATGACAATTATTAGAATTTAGGGATGACACTCAATACAAAAGACTAAATTAGTGTGATAACAAAAAGAACAAACCTAAATCATTTTATTTTATTTTTATCAGTGGTTTCATATTTGAAATTAAAGAACGTTACTTCTTACATACAAATGTCTATGTTAGATACACAAAACACTATTAAACTAATTTGTTCATGCGTTTCTTTCACTTTTAAGTGTTTCTTGGTTCTGATTTAAACCCACCCTATATAGTGTAAAGAAAAGACAGACACAATTACTAATTAGATGTTGTAGCTGGCAACCTTTTAAGTTTCTATATGAAAAATCATTAGTAACATTATTGTTAGTAATGTGATCATTCTTGTCAATTTTTCTTAGTTATTAACATATGTATGTTCTTGGCAATTTTTAAAAGGTCATATGGACTAAACAATGTTCAGAAACATGTAAGCAGAGATACCTGTTTCCCAGCAGCTCGGGACAATCTTTCTTGCTCCTGAAGAGCCTCTTCAACTCTCTGAACTGCAGCCCGAGCCTTCTCGATTTCACTCCGTGCAAACGCCCGTTCTTCATCGACGAGTTTTTTTGCATCTTCTGATGCCTATATATTATTATTACTACAATTCATCACCAAAACTCGAAACAATTGAATGCTTTTAATAATGGAAGTTCAAGTGATTTACCACACGCATATGCTTAGGCGTGTAAACAAACCAAACGTTTAGTGTACTGTTTGTGAAGCATTCAATGGGAAGTTGGTTTACGTCCGTTTAATAGACTAATGAACACGAAAAACATTTTTTGTTCATTTATTTAAACAAATAAACATGAACAAATGTTTCGTTCATTCATTTATGTTCATGATGTTTGTTCGTTTACGTTCATTTATGTTCGTTAGTTGATGTTTGTTTTTAGTTCGTTTGTGTATATATTCTAACTTTAAGTTAGATCTTTTGGGTCCATTAATGTATAGTCTAATTTTATGAAAAGAAAATATCACTCAATACAATTTAGCGTTTATTATACTCTTAGGCTCAGTTATTTGATATTCAAATTTAATTTTAATTGGTGTCCGCTCAATTATGTTCATTTATGTAATTATGTTCGGTCATGTTTCATTCATTTACATTCATGAACCGTTCGTTTATATTGTTAGTGAATGAACATAAACAAACACGACCCGTTCATTCTTTTAACGAACGAACAAGAACAAGAAAAACTTGTTTGTTTAATTGTTTGTGTTAGATCATTTGTCTGGTGAGGGTTAAATCAGCGAACATGAACATGCCCAATTCATGTTCATCCGGTTCTTTACAAGCCTACGTATACTAACCTGTTTCAGAAAACTTGCAAGTTTCTTAACCTCAGCTTTCTCTTGAACCAACTCACTTTCCCTCTGAGTCAATTGAAACGTTAAAGACTCAACCTACAATATCAATAAAAAAAACACACACACATTAAGAAACGACATTTTTATCAACTAAACTAAAAAATCAAAAAGAGTCGAACTTGCCATAGCAATAGCCTCTTCAACATCATCCTTGTTTTTACCAACCGCACGCCCTCTTAACGATTCAAGCGCATCTCTAAGGTTTTCTAGAAGCACGTGTTTCTCTAAAGAAGCAACATCTTGGAGTTTATTCTGTTCCACATACGTAAAACATAGCGTTTAGTATAATAAAATGATTTTAATAAATATATGAGACATCCAATGTTCACCTCATCTGATAACTTCGCAGCTGCAGCCAAACCCTTTTCAAATTTACTGGCGAGATCACGAACCGAGAGGCGGTTTTGCTGATCTAGCAG
Organism: Bidens hawaiensis; assembly: GCF_021521415.1. NCBI lineage: Eukaryota > Viridiplantae > Streptophyta > Magnoliopsida > Asterales > Asteraceae > Bidens > Bidens hawaiensis. Next base: position 67,479 of record NW_027505685.1, on the reverse strand, counting down.
TTGGGCGGTCTCGTTTCGGGATTGTTCCTTCAAGGAAACTAACTTTGCATCCTCATTGGTTCTGTTTTTGTAATTTGGGAATCGAGTGGAGGCGAATATGACGTCTGCTGACACTGGGGAAACCGCGTCTGGTTGAGTTGTGTAGCTGAAATTGCGGCCCATTCTCGTCATGGTTCTGGTTGGATATTACTCTGTTCAATTGAAGATCTTACAAGTTTTTAATAATAATACAAAACAAACAATCTCTAATGTCAAATAACACTTGCACACCACAGCTAGTGACATCATATAGGCCGTATGACATGACAAGAAATGGTCATAGGGGTTGTATGCAATATAAAGTAAAGGAAACCCAGATTCAATTAGCAGAACAGAACAGTGATAAACCCTAATTGGAAACAGCAAGTGTACTTACAGATCATGTTAACATATGCAAATTGAACCAATTCAGCGGCTTTAGCTTTAATGTTAATCTATGAATGGATGGAGATTTGGAAACTCTGTTTGGTTTGCTTTTTAAAAGCAGGAAAAAAGTGAGGTTCAAAGTCTTCCTGTTTGTTGTTGTTTTGGTTACTTGCAAATTGCAATTGCAATAGTCATGGCTGGGCCTGGTTATTATTATTATTATTATTATTATTATTAGTTTTAAGGGGATTTAATATTTTCTTTATTTTGTTTAGGTGGCTTGTCAACTATGAAGGGACGGCTATAATTTTGTAATTTAAAAAATTAAGTTGAAATTCTATTGAAAATATTTAATAATTCTACGTTATACACCGACTAATGTATTGTTTAACATTATTTTCTTTGTTTTTCATATGATTTTAACGCGAGTTAAAACACTTTCGAGGTGATCAAACGGATTGTACAGATGTATCTCTATATCCATGTTTCCTTTTCAAAGTCTTCACAAACCGGGTTCGTGATTCTGAGAGGTTGTCGCTAATAATAGTTGTCAAAAAGTATTTCATAGCTGTTACAATAGCTACTCAGGAGTGCTGTTATAAACCCTAACAAGTCTCATCAAGATTTGTAGTAGAAGAAACAACATGCTCTTTGAGACATAAGTTATCATTATAGTGCCAAAAACCGTAAGAGAAACAAGTAGCAATCTACTCGTTGAACCCCTAGTCGCCATCACATAACGCTTGAAACCCTAGAGGAAACGATCCTTGTTAAGTAGCAGAATCAACCTACTTTTAGAAACCCTAGCCTCCATCATAGGGGACTAGTTTCACCAAACTCTAGCAAAACAACTTATTCTCCTAAAACTTGGTCACTTATAATAGCCATTAGTGAAAGCAACTTACTCTCTTAGACCTTGTCACTTTAAATAGCAAAATCAACGTTGTCCCGCCTACGTGCCACTACGCACCGCATCTTGTTGGGAATTGTTTTACTAGACAATTTTCTTTCTTTTTAATGCATTTTTGTTATCAGCGCATACACCGAGCTTTTAGTCAACACAAACTGACCAAACAAAACCGAATAATCGAAGACACATCACAAACGAAAACATTTGGTATGTAACTTACGAAACATTTGGTATGTACTTTTCTATGATAAACTAATTACTTGGATTGATATCACTACTAAACAAATGAGTATCACTAACGACCGATAACTAATGATGGACGCATAATGTTGGTAATTACCGACGAATTTGTAATGGAATGCCCTAAATAATTAAAAAATATTTTAAAACAACTCTTATTTCAAAATTTCGTTAAATTGGTGGGAGAGAGTTACATATAGACTTTCCATCGGTATTCTTTCAATAATGTGGGCAATGTTGTAAAAGTAGGTTTACAAGGCCGAGTACTTTTCGAGTACTCACTACAAGGTATGTCGCCGAGGGGGGGTTCTTTAACTTCGCCTAGCTACTAAGAATCGATCAAAGGTGGTTAACCTCAGCCATAATCACATATTGTCGGTGAACTTGTGCCGATTTTGACTTAAAAAACAAAACATAATTTGTATTTCTATAATATTAATGAACAAATATCATTTTTTTAATTAATTATTAGCAATTTTTAGAATAACTTATCATTTAAAAATGTACTTCTCTTATTTATATTGATATTCACATATTTTGTTATAAATATTGGTAAACTAATAATATTTGGCATATATATAATACCCAAAAATTAATTTTCATTATTTACCATGTCCAAGTACTCTCCGAGTACTTCCCGAGTACACCCAACTCCCCAGTCGACCGCCTATGATCCGCCTAACGACTTTTACAACCATGAATGTGAGATTAGATTTTAGATAAGATTCTCACATACTCTTTTCAGATGAATGTTGGTGTGGGCCCATGCTTTCGTCAATAATCCTCACTATTTCTTTGGTAATTGATATTTGGATTTCCGACGAGATCCTCACATAGACTTTGCATACATTTATGTCGGTTATTTTGATGTTATTAGATTAATTTTTTGATTGAGAAGTCATCGTCAAAAATCCACCGACATTATTGTCGGTGAATGGTTTTTTAATTCGTCCATCAATATCAATAACAACCCAATTTTTAATTTTCAAACCATAACTAGTAATGTTTGTTTAGATATTATCTTTTTTATCCCTAGTCAAACCTTCTTATTCTATATCCAAGTGATTTTTGAAGACATTTGTATTTGTGCTCTCGAAAATCCGGAAAAACTTGGGCTTGGAGTCTACTACTTGTCTGAGGTTAGACCGTTAATACATGATAATTTTATTATATAAATTAGTACGTTGTGGTGAATTAACAATATAGTTTATTAACAAAGTGGGGTGTTTGTGTGTGGGTCCAAAAAACAAAGCTCGATCTACACGGTGATCTTGGGACCCTCGTTTTCATGTGGTTTACCTTAATTCTAAGGTTATTTTCATGTGGTGTACCTTAATTCTAAGGTTATGTGTTGTGTAGGTGTCATTTATGACACATAGGAAGGATGGCGCTGCAAACCACCCTGCTCAAAATAAACCTGGGCGCCATGAAGCTTTTCTCCTCTTCATGTTATTCCGATGGCGCCATATGTCTACAACTCCTTTAGGCTGAGGGGTGTGGAGCGCGAGAAAGGGCGCGTGAGGCCATCCGGTCGCGCCCCGGGGCGCGAGCACCACACCACCGAGGCGCGAGAGGGGCGCGAGAGGGGCGCGAGCGCGGATTTCCAGGCGAGCGCAAGGGTGATCGCGGGAGAAGAGAGAGGAAAAGCTGGTGGGCCCACCCAAAAGAGCCGTTGAGCTCGGGTATTTTTTTAAAAAAACCTTTACAAAATCCTATATAATACCCCTAAATCAACCCATTTTAACCATATCAAACACAACTTCAATCTCCAAACTCATATATAATATCCCAAACTCCTTTATAAAACCCAAAATTTTTTTCCTATATATAACCCATTTCATATAAATCAATTACCACAACTTCAAAAAAAAATCCAAAAACAACCCATCGTCCCAATTTTTTTTTAAAAAATAATGTCGTCGTACTCGTCTGATTCCGACTCCTCCGAAGAGGATGATTTGCTTCTTCATGTACGGGGAGTTTTGACCGCAACCGTGGTCAATCTCTTGCAAAATCAAGCCCATCAACCCCGACTCCCGAGGGTTAGAGCACAACCTCGTGATCGTGATCGATCGGGTGCTAACGATACTTTGATGAGGCATTATTTTAGCCCTCAACCGGTATACGCGGAGTCGGATTTTCGAACTCGTTTTCGAATGAGCAGGCAATTGTTCACGCGTATAGCGAGTGATTTACAGGCACGGTATCCCTTTTTTCAACAAAGGGAGGATGCTAGGGGTCTTCCCGGTTTTACCCCTCTTCAAAAATGCACGGCTGCTATCCGTCAATTAGCGTACGGCATCTCGTCGGACGCTTTGGATGAGTATTTACAGATGTCGAAAAGGGTTGCACGTGAATCCCTTCATTTTTTCTGCCAAGGTAAAAAACATTAATTTTACTTTTTATTAAATATTTATTACATTTTGTAATATATATTGTACGTAGGAGTCATATCGACTTACGCTCGGAGATATCTGCGTAAACCTACAACGTATGACATCCAACGCATATATGAGGTGCACGCAGAAAAACATGGTTTTCCTGGGATGCTAGGTAGCATCGATTGTACGCATGTTGGATGGGCTATGTGTCCAACGGCCTGGCGAGGTCAGTTCCACCGTGGTGATCATGAAGGGCCGACCCTCATACTTGAGGCGGCGGTGTTACAGGATCTTTGGTTTTGGCATGCTTTTTTTGGTGTTGCTGGGTCAAATAACGACCTTAATGTTATCGATCAGTCACATTTGATCAACGACCTTATCGACGGGGTTGAACCACCTCAATCTTTTCTTGCAAATGGAGAACTCTTCAAGTACGGGTACTATCTGGTCGATGGTATTTACAACGAATGGGCTGTGTTAGTTCAAGCTTTTACAGATCCAATCGCCGACAAACGGAAGTATTTTACGAAGAAGCAAGAGTCTGCTAGAAAAGATATTGAAAGAGCTTTTGGAGCTATAAAAAAACAATATTATGTTCTGGCGAACCCGATACGTTATTGGACTCGGGAGAGGATAATGGACGTCGTCTACACGTGTCTTATCCTACACAACATGACGTTAGAAGACGAGGGCAAAGCTATATGCCAAAACTACCAAGGTGACATTCCGCCACAACCGTCCACAATCAGTGATCAACAAAAACTTCATAACATAGCAAATATCAAGAGCCGTGAGATACACGAGGATCTTCGACATGAGTTGGTTGAACATTTGTGGGCGAGGCGACCAGATGATCTTGTATTAGATTAGTTTTATTATTAAATATTATTGTTTGTTTAATTTTTAGTATGTTTTTTTTTTATTATGAATTTTCAAAAAAATGTGTGTTTTTTTAAATAATTTCTTGTTTTTTTAATAATACGTTTTTTTAATACATTTATAAAAAAATAAAAAAAAAACCGCTCGCGCCCCCTCTCGCGCCCCTCCACACCAGGGCCCGGGGCGCGAGCACCAAAACCAACACCCATCTTATCAAGTTTCTCTCTCTGCCACACGTCACAATATTATTGGCTGGATCCCCCACTCGCGCCCCCCACACCCTTAATGTCAAAGGAATTAACTGTCTACACTAACAAACAAAATCCACCTCATCCATTTGTCACTTTATTTTTACTATATATATTTTAATAGAATAGTAACTAGTTATAGGAATCCTATAACGCTTAAATTAACGAATGACTACCTGATAGTGATAATGACATGATATCTCAATTAAACATGTAGCCTAGAGGTAAGTTACCTTTGGAAAATGAAAATGAAGATGAGTGTTCCAAAATCCACGGAAATGCCATATATGCCTTGATTCGTGAACTCAAAAACACAACTCTATTATTTATTATTAATAAAGTTGAACAACATAACATAACATAACATAGATAGATAGACATACAGATCCAATGCATGAAAGTAACAGAAACCAAAAGAGAACTAAAACACATTAATCATGATATTGATCGATCACCAACTAATTAACCACAGCTAGCTAATTAACAAAGCCTGGTGCAGAAACAGCGGCGGCGGAAGCCCCTGCATCGTCCTCCTGAGAACCCCTCGTTACGGCAGACGTAAGCACAGTTATGGCTACTGAAACATGTTCCATGAAACTTATGACTCTGCGACTGACACATGCGTGCTTCTGCAACCGGAACTCTAGACTCTGCATGCATCACAACTTAATGTAACTTAAAAGCGTATGCTAATTAACTCCAAACAGTACTCATGAGATATATTAATTAATTAAGGGTTATAAGATACTAACGAGATGCCAAGAGGATAAGCAGCGTGAAAAGAAGAGTGAAGAAGCTCTTGGTTGCCATATTGTCGACTCAAGTGATATGTGTATGTTGTGATATTGCAGAAGGAGATTGTGTATGCATATATATATATATATATGTGTGTGTGTGTATCAAAGGCAGAGAAAGAGGGGTATAATGTGTAATCGCAGGGAAGAAGGTGGTGTGGATGATGGAGGTCACTCGGTGTTCACCGCTTTATCAGCTTTTGTTGATACATATATATTATGCCACGAGTTGTCAGTCAGCATGCATGCGCACATCACTTTGAGATCCACATCTTTATATATGTTATCGATGGGTTAGCTTATAATAAAAGCTTACTTGAGTTGTGAAAATTTTAGAAACTTATTTTCAACAACATGTTTTTAATTAAAGATTAAATCTTGTGGTACACAATTAAAGTTAATAAAAAATATAAAAGTTTATTTACATTTTCTCTTTCCTAAAAACATATATAAAATTACTAAAAAAATGTAAAAAAATAGCAAAACGTTTTTTTATGTTTTCAATGTTTTGTATTAAATGTAACAACATATATTACATATAACAGAAAAAAAAAACGATGTTACATAGAGTTTTCACAGGTTTTCTCAACTCAAGTGGGTTTTCAAACTATACTTCTCCTGTTAACGATATATATAACATCATCTATATAATAAAAAGCTGTCAAATTACATAAAACAAATTAGTTTATCGGGTTCTCGGCAACACTGCACCGACCCCTTGGGTACTTTGATCGAGTTTTTGGCAACACTGCACCGATCCCTTGATTTGCTTTCTAATTTCAGTTTCGATCTACTACGTGGATGCGATTTTAAAAATGAATGGTTGTATGTGTATGAGAGTATGCATTCCGGTAGCATGGGTATATACGGAACAGCATCCCTACCAATTTGAGTTCATTTGGGTAGTTTTGAGTTGTCTCTCTATTTAATTGGCTAGATGATTTAGGTAAATTGGGTTTTTCAGGTTGTCCCCCGAGTACCTTTAAGATTTTGTAAATTGGAACAAAAAAAAATTCAAGATTAGCGATTTTTAAATATAATTAGTCAAGCACATTATGCAATTAAGTTGTCATTGAGAAAAGATATTTAATTGGTAACTAAGTGTAGCGAGTTAAGGCTCATTCCTTAACATAAATAATGATGTAGTCGTATTTGTAGTCAAAATTCACCACCTCAGGCGTTTTACTTTATGTGGCGCCCGATTAATATTTTAAAATTTTGCAAAAAACAAATGTAGTGGTAAAATGCTCACAACTCTCCTGCAATCATTAACTATTCCCCCTCTCTCACAAAACGCCGGTTTAACACATTGTATCCACAAAGTTCATCCCCAAAATGTGACCAAAAACAGCACCGGGGGGGGGGGGGGGGCGACGTTTTGACTTTGAAACACCTTCACAATAGTGATGGTCTAAGTAGATTGCAATATTACATTCATAAGCCGAATGTTTATACATGTAGGGCTAATTTAAGAATAGGAAAAGACAAGCTTATATGACCATTTTTTTTTTGAAAAGACAAACGAAGATAACCATTAATAAAAACAAACGATACAAAAAACAACTAGGCCTAGGCCTAGCAAGAAGCTAGACACAACCACCCCCGAAACAAACCATACACCCGAAAACGTTTATTCACGCCCAACCTAGTTACACGTCGAACCTATACCAATCCTCCCACAATAATAAAGTTATATGATAATGATAACTAAGTAACTCAGTGGTATAAACTGATGTGCCACAGTGAGACTATCTCCATTTACAAACTTATCAAGGGTGCCACTGAGAAATGGAAAAAGTAGTGATGCGGTTTTCTCCCGGCTGATTTGTACCAAAATGGGGACTACTTCAAGGTTTCTCTCTGATGGATTTTGAAACACGACTGATTTTACACCGAAATCGAAGACTGCTCCAAAGGTTTCACTCTGATGAACTTTGTGTGAGATGGACCCTTCATGAGAGAAAGTAAGATGATATATAATGTTTGGAAAAAAATGGGAAGAAAAAAAAGGGGGAAACAAGAAAAAATCTGATACGACATGCGGAAAAAAGTGAAGAAAGTGAGGACTCCCTCTCCTCTTAGGGTGGGCTGATGCCTTTGATTCCCATTATTGGCATGCCCAAGAATTTTGTTGACAATTCAGTGCAGTTGAGTTTCTATCGAAAGCACAAGGTAACTAGCTAGGGGGTGTCAATCGTTCTTTTTTTTCTTGGTTTCCGGGGTTGTTCGAGTTTTGTGTGGTGAAAATCTATCCGAACACCGACCCAATAAATGACGGGTTAATCAGATTGCGGGTTTTGATAATCGAGTTAGAGCGGCTCGGTTTTGGTCGAGAGGAAATTCCAACCAAACACGGTAACTATTACATGCTTCGGGTTCAGGTTTTATGTTTAATCGGGTTCAAGTTAGTCGGGCCTTGTTTAATAGGTTTCTTTTGACTTCAGGTCGGGTTCGGTAATTGGGCACTAAATAATACCATAAATAGCTAAAAAAATGTATGCAGGAATAAAAAACATAAAATGTCATTTGCAGTAGGTTATTTACATACATGTATGAACATGTGTGCATATGAATTATTTAGTAAGTATGCATGAATAAAAATGTTTTTAGAATGGCAGCTATATTATAAAAATATTACTGGCAAGAAACTAGATAGGACGATACATCAAAACAATAACAAATCAAAACAATAACAAAGCGACCCATAAAAAACCACAACAAAAGGAAGAACTAATGATATAAATTTTAGTGCTTCACTTTCTCTGCGAGTCTTGTGTCTTTCAGGAATCAGATCTATCCGCCAAGAGGGTTACTGGTAAAGAACAGAAATCTAATTGCTTACATATGTTTTAAACCATCTCCTTTCCTAAACTACCTTTCCTGGTAACTGAAATAACTACATTGTTTGTAACAAACCAACTCATGATCACCAATAGTTTTGGTTGTAAAAACCTTAATTTGTTAAAGCATCCACATCAAACTTAAACTTCTATGATGCAACTCTTAAATTTCTCTTTTCCAATTAGCATGTCTACCGTTTTGACCCGTTAGCTAGCCTAACCTGACCCACCCGTTTTGCCAGGTATACGCATAATAAGATCAGGCATTCCTACAAGCCCGGGCTATAGATGAAATGAAACAAACCCCAACATAAATATTCAACACACAAACCATAACATATAAACACTGCATAATTCCGTATCACCATTCACCACAAACAACACTATCTGTTTAACCACATGATATAATCATAAATCCAAATACAAAAGCCAATTTTAAAGAATCACATGCCTGCTATACAAGTTCATCATGAGCATCCAAAAGCGAGCCCATTTGCACCATCCGACCAGTCCCCCGGCAACGTAGGATCCGTCACCGATTCAATCTTAATAAACCCGAAATCACACGCACCCGACTGCTTCAAACTGATCACAAACAGAACCGCAGTCCATCCCACCATACAAACCGCCCAATAATTATTCATCCCATGTATCAACCCCCACGAAATCGCGTACCCCACAATAATCCCCGACAAGTGCCCCAAGAAACTCGCTTGCGGGACAATAATTGAAGTAAAAATAAGCGACTCAAACGGTGCAAAACTAATCGGAAGCGACAGGAACCCGAAAAGGTTCAGCTTCGACGACGGCTGCTTGATGGACAAAACCGTCATCCATCCGAACACAACACACGAGTACCCAACCGCGGTAACCCGTCGAAAATACTCGAGCTTAAACCGATTGATCAAAACATGATAACTTCCTAAAACCAACAACCCGGATAATATAATCAAAACTAGTGAGTAATGAAGGTAATAAGCGGTTCCCAAAGCGGGTAATTGTTCGAGGGATCCGAGGCTCCATAAGGCGCTCATGTTGAAGACAAGATGGAGGACACTAATGTGGGAGAAGGCGGAGGTAATGAGGCGCCAATGGTGGCCATCGACGGCGGTTTCGTAGCTTAATCCGACATGGGAGTATCCGATGTTTTTCTTCTGGATGTAGAACCAGATTAAGGTGCATAATCCTATAATGGAAGTAGTTGCGGGCTTTTCGATGATTTCGTAGAGTAAGGGTTTACCCATTTTGGGGGTTAATTGATCATCTAGGGTTTAATGGTTTACCTTACAATACAAAGGGGTGAATTGGTTGATCGATGGATCTTGTTTGAAAGTAGTGCGTGTGAGTAAAGATGCCGGTGGTTTGACGCAATATTGATCCGGTGTCGGTGAGTAAAGAGACCTTGAATGTTCGGTAACAGAAGTGTTGATGTGATGATGATGATGATGATGATGATGATATATGCTTAACTTATTGAAACGGTTTATTTTCTTATTAAATTTTAAAATGTTTTTATAGAATTTTATTTAACGGGTTTGATAACTAAAAATTTTCATAAATAAATGAGATCTTATAGCTTGTTTAAAAACTCTCTGAGTTTGGTGAAACCCTGATCTACTTATTTTTTTTACTACAAAATTGTTTTTTAATTATAAATAATATCTTTTTTTCAAAAAGTTGTATATTAATTTTTAATGTATCCATATTTTATTAAATTTTTATATCAACTATTTGGTGAGATTAGTTTTAATATAATGAAATGTTTTAACCCATTTAAAGGTTATCTGAATTTGATGAGACCCACACCTGTTAATTCAGACTAAATGTATAAGAAACTTCTATTTACAAATAAAGCAATATGATGGCTTGAGAGGATGTCAAACAACTTTTAAATGTTTTGTTATATCTATAATATATATAAACGAAAACCCAAAAATCCTACGTGTCGCGATGTGATTGCTCCCCCCTTTTATGAAAGCCACCAGATTGCTTGATTTTTAAATGGATGCCTCTCATTGATTTAACCCAAATTCATGGGTATGGGTATTACCAAAACCAGATAGTTCTTAAACGGGTTATAACATCTCATTAAATTAAAAATTAATCTTACCAATTATTTAATATGAAAATCCTATAAAATAGATATATACTAAAATTTAATATCCAATTTTTTTTAAAAAAAAGATATTATTTATAATTAATAAACAATTTTATAGTAAAAAACATAAGCAGGTCATGGGTCACCAAATCCAGATAGCTTTTAAACGGATTATAACATATCATTTTTTTATGAAACCCTTTCATCATCAAACCCTAAGTATATTATTAACTTTCTTATAATAAAAAAATTAAAATACAAAAAGTAAATATTAAAAAACGAAAAATGTAAACAACTATTCTCTCAAGCCATCAGATTGCTTTATTTGTAAATGAAGGCTTCTCACGCATTTGGCTTGAATTCACGGGTAAAGGTCTCATCAAACTCATATAGCTCTTAAACGGGTTATAACATCTCATTATATTAAAAATTATCTCATCAAATATTTGATATAAAAATCCTATAAAATAAGGATATATTAAAAATTAATATCCTATTTTATTTAAAAAAAATATATTATTTATAATTAAGAAACAATTTTATAATAAAGAAATAAATGGGTAATTGGTATCACCAAACCTAGATAGCTTTTAAACCGGATTATAGGATATCATTTATATTTGTGTAACCATTTCATCATCAAATCTCAATTATATTAATTATTAACTTTCTTATAATAAATAAAATTAAAATCCCAATATACATATATAAATATTGAAAACGAATAATATAAAACAACCCCCGTAATACGGGGGATAAAATCTAGTATATTTAATATTTTTGAAAAAATTAAAATGGTGATGTTGGTGGCAGAGGTGACGAATATGAGAAGGGGGGGGGGGGGGGTTAATTACTTGAGAAAGTTCGAGAGAGGTAATTTAAAATTCTATATTCTTTCGTTTTCTAGTGAAGCAATGTCTTCCAATAAAACAAGTTCTATAAAGTTTAAAACAAGAGGATAATGAATAAAAATTTGATTCTAATTTCATTAATTAGAGGATAATGAAATAATGTCTTGCAGTAGATCTTTTTTGGCAATTTGCCGTTTCGTATTATATTATTTTCATTTTGCTTTGGAATTGAAACATGGTTTAATTCCATAGCTTTAAAAATGAAAGCGCTATCATCATATAGATCTAAGAAGCATAAAAGTAGGGATGAGATCCTCCGACACCACCCTCATATGTTTATACGGCTCGTATAGGCCTATACGGTCGTATAGGCTACGCATTACCGACAGGGGGACAAAAAAAGCAGCTTTTTTCAACCTATACGACCGTATAGACCTATACGAGCCGTATAGGTATTAAATGGCTCGTATAGGGCTGTCTGACACATCAGAACACCTATACGGTCGTATAGGGCTATACAACCGGATAGAAAAACAGCTTTTTTCAACCTATATGACCGTATAGACCTATACGAGCCGTATAGGTATTAAATGGCTCGTATAGGGCTATCTGACACACCATAACACCTATACGGTCGTATAGGGCTATACGACCGTATAGAAAACTTTTGCAGAAAAAGTCAGCCTGCCTTTGACCACTGTTAGCCACTGTCGTATAGGATTTTGGCCAAAACATACTGATAAACATCTAGTCCATATACATAAAAATAAAAATGCACCCCAAAATACAGCATGCTCTAAACACACGGTCTACATGCATAAAAGTAAACAGTTCACCCCAAAATACATCAAGTTTTTTAACACTTGGTTCACGTACATAAAGTTCATAATAGTGCATATACTAAAAATAAAATAAGAACTACTGTGGTGGTGGCCCCTGCGCCTGTGGCTCCGGTGCCGGTCGTGAACCAGGTATATCCGGCACCATGGGAACTAGAATGCACTCCTCCGTCGCCTTGCGAATCATCCAATCCATCATCCACGTGACCCCAGCTTCTGTCCGTCGAGTCCTATACGGCCGTATAACCCTATACGCCCGTATAGGTCTATACTGGCATATTAACGTATTAATATTTAAAATTTTCAAAAAAATTGTCTATACGGCATATAGCTCTATACGCCCCGTATAGGTCTATACGACCGTATAGGGCTATACGAGGCACTACAAACAATGAACGACAATCTCCGACACAATCTGACATTATTCAGGTGCTATACGACCGTATAGTCCAATACGAGCCGTATAGGAAAAAATATGGTGTATGAAGATCCAAGGTGGTGTGGGAGGATCAGCTGCCTAAAAGTATTACACCAACACCTTGCTAACTGCTCAACACTCTCGTCTCAGAAACAACAATATCAGCAAAAAACCAAATTACAATACATTTTTTTATTAAGATTAAAATAAAATATTACACTACACCAAAAGATCACAGTTCATAATTGACAAAGTTGAAAGCCCATAAAACCATGAAATCATAGCTAAAATAAAGAGGTAATCTGCACACCACCACTTGAAATGATAAAACTACCTCTTCATAGCATAACGCATTACGCTCCTAATTAGAGCTATTCTCATCAAGAACATGTAAACATCCATACATAATCTCAACAGCAGCATCAAGTTCCTGTTCTGATATTATCAACGGCGGGACAATTCTAACAACGTTCCCTTTGCCAGCTGTCAAGACCAAAAGCCCAGATTCCCGACACGCATCCACAAGCGGGCTTGCAGAAACATCCAACTCAATCCCCACAATAAGACCAAAACCTCGTATTTCTTTCACGTGTTTGTTTCCTCCTAGTTTTGTCTTCAAAATTTGTTTCAAGTAATCACCTTTTTTGGCGACGTGAGATAAAAAGCTAGGGTCTGATACTTTATCAAAGACTGCAATTGCAGCCGCGCATACGAGAGGCCCGCCTGCAAACGTGCTTCCATGGTCCCCATTGTTGATGGCTGCATTTACTCTTTCGGTTACCAGTGTAGCACCTATTGGTAGCCCGCCAGCTAGAGGCTTGGCGAGAGTCATTATATCGGGGGTTACATCATCATATGCTTCGTGGGCCCAAAGATAACCAGTTCGACCCAAACCACATTGAACCTGCGGTTGAAAACAATAAGAACTTTTGTAAGTATGTTTCACTAATATGAATAACAGAATCACTAAAAACTAGGGGTGTAGCCGAGCGGAGCTCAACTCGCTGAGTTTTGAGATTCTCAAGCTATATTTACAAAGTTCAAGCTTGGCTCTGCTCGACTCTTTTATTATGTATTATTTCAAACAGTTTAAATTATGACATACGGTTTAAATTGATGATTAAGGCTCAAGCCTAATCAGACTCTTTTATTATGTATTATTTCATACAGTTTAAATTATGACATACTATTTAAATTGATGATTAAGGCTCAAGCCTAATCAGACTTTACTTCTTGAATGACCTACTTGGATCGAGTTTTTGGGCTTAACCAAACTACAACCAGGCCCGTTTCAGCCTAGGCACAGGCCCATTTGCATATTTCAAGCACTTACGCGTTCATTAACATCTTAGTATCTTACCTCATCAAAAACCAGCAAAGCTCCAGCTTTATCACACGCAACACGCAAAGATTTCAAGAAATCTTTTGTAGCACCATATATTCCACCTTCACCCTGAATCGGTTCCACAAACACTGCAGCAATTTTGCCACTAGATAACAACTCTTGAACTGCATCAACATTCCCATATTCTAAAAAAGTGACACCTGGCATCACAGGCTCAAAAGGTGTTCTGTAATGTTCCTTGCTGGTTAAAGCAAGTGACCCAATTGTCCTTCCATGGAAACTGTTGGTGAATGAGATAAACTCAGTAGGTGGGTCTGTGTTATCGGGGTGTGAAAATCTTTGGAACTTTCTAGAAAACTTTATCGCGGCTTCGTTAGCTTCGGTTCCTGAGTTGGAGAAAAAAACACGATCTGCAAATGAACTAGCAACTAGACGTCGCGCAAGATCTACCTGCAACAATTTAACATATACTTTGTTTGCATAAAAAGGTTAAAGAATTTCATTTTTGGGTCACAATTATAGCACTTAAATGAAAAGGTAAAAAGTTGCTAGAAAAAAACTTGTATTTATAATTTCAGAAACAAATTACTCATTTAAGCATGAAATATGCAACTCATATCTACGTTTACTTGCATACGAGACGTTTTTTCTGATTAATCATGACTTAAACTAGTGTAACACGCAATAACATGTTGCATATAGATTTGCGTATGCATTGTTATTCTCGTATAGATTCGTATAAGTTTATTATTCGTGTATAGAATAAAAAGGTTTAGGACTTAGGTTAGTAAAAGTAGACATGCTAATAAAGATTCGTGTGTCTCGTCACTCGTGGCAAGGGTGTAAACAAGCCGAGCAGGGCCCAAGCTCCTCGTTTAACTAGTGAGAGCTCAAGCTTGGCTCATTTCGAGCTCTATTTCTAAAGCTTGTGGATCGTGAGCAGTTTTCAAGCTCGAGCTCAAGTCCTTAATTATTTACTAATTTATATACAATTATAATTTTTATATATAGCATAGTATATATATATTATTTAAGCATTTCAAAAATTTATGTAAAGTAATAGTTATTATATAGATATATATTTGATATATTAAATAAAAACTATAAGCAGGCCCGATAAGTGAAGCTCATGCTTGTTTCTTGAAAAAGCTTATTTTTAGAAACCTGACGTGATGCAAGCCGATATCGAGTATCTAATGATCAGCTTGGCTCGTTTACACCCCTACTCATGGGCCATGGCTATATGTGTGAAATTGTTCTACATGAACATACATATAGTATATATAAAATCACTTGATGATTCAATAACATATAAAATTTCATACATGTAACACAAGAAAACTTAAAAGCAGAAAACATAACAATCTAAAAAGCGAATATAAGGAATGGAACCTGAGGAACAGTGTAATATATGTTGCTAACATGTGCAAGGACATTAGCCTGATGAGTAATAGCTTGAATCCAATCAGGATCAGCATGGCCCAAAGCATTAACAGCAATACCAGAAGTGAGATCAATATACTCTTTACCTTCAACATCATACAGCTTACACCCTTTGCCACTTGCCAGCACAAGTGGTGTTCTTCCATACGTTCCAACTATTACTTGTTTCTCATTGTTAATCACATCCTCGTGGGAAGTAGCTGTTGGTTGAGTGGTAACTGTAAGTTGTGCATGTGGTATGGTTGCGTGTGAAGTGGGTATGTGAATTGAGGGTCTAGGGTTTTGAGGCTTTGGGTGGTGGTGGTGATCGAGTGATAGATGAACAGGTTTGCATAGATTAAACACTGAAGATGACATTGTTCTGTTCTGTTCTGTTCTGTGCTGCAGTTCAAAAGAGGGTAATTTGAGTGATTGAATTTAGGGATTTGGGTTTAGCTTGGTGGAGTTGCGAGGTGGGATAGTGGTCGGCGTCGATGTCAGATGATGAGTCAAGTGAGGGGGAGGATGAAATGTTCTGTGTTTTGGGCCGATGTTGGATTGGGAGGGCTTTTAAGGATTCTGGGCTTCATATTACTTTCTTTTCTTTAACAAACCAAACCTTAAAAGAAAAAAAAAACTATTATGCCTGGGTTTTTACTAGGCAAACTCTAGGTTAATACAGACCCGATTTGTACCCAGTAATACCCGAAAAGCGTAACCAGTTCCATACCTGGAATTGAGTTTTTTCAATACGCGAAACCGGGTTTTTCACAAACCCGATCTATTCCTGAAATAACCCCAAATACCTGAATAATACCCCAAACAAATGCAGCGCTTTTAAAAACTCAATCTATGCCCATAAAAAACCTGAAAATAGGGTTTTTCAATACTCGAAAATATGGTATTCAAATACCCGGTCAATGCCCGACCTAAACACGGTACATAGGGTATGATTTTAGAAACAATACCCTGAAATGAACGGGTGTAGCCCACACCCGATTTTCCCATACCCACTCGTACCCGAATCCGATTCCATACCCAAAACCGGATACTAGAAAAACTCAATTTGTGCACCTCTATAAGTAGTCCAACCACATCATCTTGTGTTTCAAAACCATTTCAAAAAAAAAAAAAAACGACAACTAATATCAGGCAAAATATTAATTGAATTAGAAATATGCTTATTGGCTTTTTCAAAACGTCATTTTGAAAAGCCAGGATTTAGGACTTTTGAAAAACTGTTTTTTAACCCTTTTAAAAAGTTAAAATAAGAAAGTTTTTTGTGATTACCAAACCCATTTTAATGTAGTGGCTTTCTAAAAACACCCATAAACCACTAAACATTTTTCAAACCCAATTCAAAACATTCTCCAAATCAAATTCAAACTAGAACCTTCGTCCTTCGGCCAAAATATTCACTTCGCCAGTAATAAGTTGATTGATATAAATTTATGCCCACCGTGAAAAACATTTTTAAAAGTCAAGATAAATTTATGATAAAAAAAAATCGCTCATAGCCCTAATTTATATTTTCTTTCTAAAATTGAGCCTCCCAAAACCAGGATTTCTGCTGTGCAGATGCTTCAACAGGTAGTCTTAATTTTGTTTGGTTGTTTTTACGTTGTTTGGAATTGGTGTTTGATTTTACCCAATAGTCTCATTGTTTGATTCTACTTCATGTTATGCTATTGTCAAAATGTGTATGTTTGCTGATACATACTGGTCAAGTTCTTATCAATTAAACCATGTCTCTTGATGAATTTTGTCTCCTATTGTCATTAAAAAACAGTATTCATAACCCATTTTATAAGCATTATGTTTCTATTTTTAACACAATGTCATGTAGAATGAAAAGTATCATTCAAATGGATAGCATACACTTACATTTACTAAATTAAAAAACTTGCTCAAGTGTGAATGATTCAAACTGATTGCTGTTTTGTGTGAATTTTGATGCCATTAGGAGAAAGAAGCAATTACAGCAGCATCCGAAGAGGTTTCACGCGAGTTTGAAACCCTAATTGATTCACACGCTTTGAATTCCTTGAAGCAATTACAGCACACTATGTATGATTTATATTATGTACTTTTCGTTTAAAAATTATACACGAGTTAATATTTATTTGACATAATTATTGCAGATTAGGGCGTCTGCAAGACAGTAATGCAGTTCTTTCTCGTTTTAATGACTATTCAGAGCAATGTTTTGCTGATGTGTCCAGTGATCTTTCTTCAAATACGCGCCGCTTAAAGTCGATGAAGTCAGACCTTGATTACATATTTCTAAAATTGAGGTCGGTTTATAACCTAAAACCATCTTTAGAAGTGTTTGTGCATGCTCTTTGTGTTATTCAACCTCAAAAACCAATGTATTCACCAGTCACCGACTATCCACTTTGAACACGTACTTATGGTTTTACCTCACCCTTAATTTAAAAGGTTTTTTGATTTTTTCTTACTTATCTCGCCCTCAGAAGCATTGTTGTTTCGCTAAAGGGTAATTAAACAACTACATGGCATCATCTAACCTGCAAACATAACATACGTTGCAAAAAAAAGAAAAATACTTAAAAATTTTGCATTAGCTATGCATTACAGGTATTGGATCATGAATATAAATAAAAAGTTATTGCATCGAAAGATAGTGACAAGCAAGATAGTGATTGCATCGAAATAGAAGACAAGCGGAGAACAAGCTGCGTCGCTACCCTTTTTGAATGGCAAAACCCAATCCTTAAAAAAAACATTCTTAACATACTTAGCAGGCACACGCCTTAACCACTCGGCCAAAGCGTCAGTTGATGCTTTGCTTCACACAAGCGACACTACATATATATTCTTAAATCGAGTCTATATATACGCACCCTTGAAATATGTGCTTAGTGTTTGACTCTTTAGAGTACGTCAATGAAGTTGTCAAATGTTATGTTTTGGCTTTTGAGCATATAGATACAATACATTTCATAATATGTCGTCATGCACGTACATCACACTAACAATTGGTTTGCCAACGCAAGTAGGAATTTGAGTAGGTCACATGAAACCTTCGATATATTTCCGTCCCTTGGATCGATTCAGTTTTTCTTAATTGGCTCGCAATTAATTCGACTAGAAAGGCTTGAAATGAACATATTTATTTGTTTGTATAGTCTTTGAGTGGTTGAAAGTAAAATATTTACATCTGACTAAACTTTTATAATAAAGCATACATAACACAATTACACAAAGAGTTAAGTGTCATTTTAGTATCCGTGGTTTGTTCAATTACGCAATTTTAGTAACAGTTTTGAATTTATTGCAAATGACTACCTCACTTTTCTAAAACTTGCAATTTTAATACTTTTTTCTAACCCCGTCTAGTTTGTCCGTTAAGTCAGGGGCAAATTAGTAATTTTGATTATTTTTTATTTTTCTTTTTCGCTAACTGTCATTTTCATACATGTGGTTTGTTCAATTACGCAACTTTAGTACTTTTTTTTGAATTTTTTGCAACTGAATACTTTGATTAGGTTCGGATAAATAGGCAAACAAGGAAGACATTACATATTACAATTAAAAGATCATCTCTAACCCTAAATGAAAAGATCAACCCCCCCCCCCCCCACGCTCATTGATCCTTCAAACCCTAACCATTGTTCATCTCAAGTTCAATGAATTACGATATGGTGTTTTGCCCATGTGATTCGTCAACTGCCGCTCATCTACAAGTTCAATTGATGTTATACTAAAAGGTGCGAAGTTGTGTGATTATCATTTGGCTTGATCCTCCGATATGTTGAAGAGCTACTGTTATCATACCCGAACTTTTGAAAAAAAAAATCAATGCACATAAAAAAATGCAAGAAAAATGGCTAAGATGAACTCCAATCTTGAGCTACTAGAAGTAAATTGCAATCAAGAACAAAAGGCTAAAAAATATGTTATGCATTTCATGGTTGTTTTTCATCCTCTATTATGTATTTTAGTTACCTTTTAATTATAATATGTAATGTCTCTTTTGGTTTGTCTATGTACCCAAAACTAATCAAAGTATCTAGTTGTAATAAATTAAGAAAAATATACTAAAGTTGTATAATTGAATAAACCACAGGTATGAAAATAACACTTAACTCAAAAGAGAAAATAAATAAAATAATCGAAATTACTAATTTGCCACCGACTTAACGGACAAAATAGACGGAGTTAAAAAAAAGTACTAAAATTGCAAATTTTAGAAATGTGAGGTAGCCATTTACAATAAATTTGCAAACGGTACTAGCATAACATAATTAGACAAACCACAAATACTAAAATGACACTTAACTCTAACACAAAATAATGTGTTTGGTAAATTCTATTGATCTTAATATATAACCTCAACGGAATACACAATAAAGATATTTGAAAGTTTTTTAAGTTATATACTAAAGAAAGAGGTGTAATAGTCAGTGTTTAACTGTGTCGCTTAAAAGTTGATGAGTGACCAGGGCCGGCTGGGTGGGGGGGGGGGGGTGGTCGATGGCCCCCGACCCGACACCCCCGCTAGGCCCGAATTTTTATTTTTTTTAATTTATGTATATGCATTTTTATAAAAAACATTACGTGTATATATTTAATGTTTAAACTCAATTATGTAACAATTGGTTTGATCTAGTGGCAAAGGTATATGACTTCCAACTAAAGAGTTGTAGGTTCTAGTCTCAGTTGAAACATATTTAAGCTTATTTATACACAAAAAGTTTTTTACACAAGCCAAATTATACCAAGTAAATACATTTAAAAATTAAATTGTTTAAATTAACCCAACAAAATTCTACTTTTACAAATTCCCAAAATATTTGTCTTCTTCGACCCAGATATTTTAACAATTATCAGAGACGGCTAAAATAGAGATGAAAAAAAGAAAGACTTATCTTAACTCAAACTCGAGCAGTAATATATAAGAGTTTAGCAACAAACAGTTATGTACGATATTAATATTAATATTACTTTAAAGTTGAACGTCATGACAAGAGTCACCTAAACATGCATGGAGATTTAAAGGCATATTCAAGTTAAGACCAACAAAAAAGATTTTATATAAAAGGTGTAAAATAAATTTATGCATGTAAACATTTTCATTAAACACAACATTTTGTAAATGTAAGGGCATGCGTTAAAGACGAAGGAGAGCTAGCGATGCCAAATTACTTGTCTAGGCTCTAGAGTGACATGTTTGGACTCTAATTAAACACCCCACATAGCGGCGCCAAAGGTGCTTAGGGCAACACGAGGAACTGACGGTTTAACATTTTACCCAACCATAACACATTACTCTAATAAGTGTGAAATGTGAAAACCTTTTCATCGATTAACTACGCGCTTATGTGAAATGCCCATTTCACAGTCACTCAAACTACCCATAACAATAGCTTAATTAATTGTTCAAAACAGGGTGCTATATAACTCTTTTTTTGGGACCATCAAATATATTATATTATTATAACAAATATCTATGATATATATAAAAGAAAACCCTAAAATCCTATGTGTCGTCATGTGGTCGCTCCCCCCTTTTATGGAAGCAGCCAGATTTCTTAATTTTTAAATGGAGACCTCTTATTGATTTAACTCAAATTCATGTGTATGGGTCTTACCAAAACCAGATAGCTCTTAAACGGGTTATAACATCTCATTAAATTAAAAATTAATCTTACCAATTATTTAATATGAACATCCTATAAAATAGGGATATACTAAAATATAATATCCAATTTAAAAAGAAAAAGAAATTATTTATAACTAATAAACAATTTTATAGTAAAAAACATAAGCGGGTCATGGGTCACCAAATCCAGATAGCTTTTAAACGGGTTATTACATATCATTTATTTATGAAACCCTTTTATCATCAAACCCTAAGTATATTATTAACATTCTTACAATAAGGAAAATTAAAATCCAAAAAATATATATTAAAAAATGAAAAGTGTAAAACAATCATTCTCTCAAGCCATCAGATTGCTTTATTTGTAAATGAAGGCTTCTCACGCATTTGATCCGAATTCACGGGTAAATGTCTCACCAAACCCATATAGCTCTTAAACGGGTTATAGCATATCATTATATTAAAAAATAATCTCATCAAATATTTGATATGAAAATCCTATAAAATAGGAATATACTAAAAATTTATATATCCTATTTTATTTTAAAAAAACATATAATTTATAATTAAGAAACAATTATTTAATAAAGAAAATAAACGGGTAATGGGTATCGCCAAACCCAGATAGCTTTTAAACTTGATTATAACATATCATTTATTTGTGAAACCATTTCATCATTAAACCTCAAGTATATTAATTATTAATTTTCTTACAATAAATAAAATTAAAATCCAAATATACATATATAAATATTAAAAAACGAATAACGTAAGACAACCCCCGTAATACGGGGATACAATCTAGTATACATATATATCTTGAGGTTTGCACTCAACACAAGTTGAGATAAAGATCCCAAAGTTTTACGGTTTTAATATGAGTATATGACCATTAAACCCGTCAACTCACTCCAAAAAGTAGCATCATGTCCACGTTTTTGCAGATCATATAAGTTGAAACAACATTAAATCTTTGTTGATAAGATTTGAGACAAACATAAAGTCGCTCCAGATGTGACAACGATGATGTCTACGGATGTGTTTTCACTTAAATGTTATAGTGCAAGTACGTAGCTTTTTCCTTTGACCGTTCCATCCAAATTATGTAAATTGTAACTCTTTTGTTTTCATATGTATCAGATTGCACAGAGATATTAATTTGCAGCATTCATGTAGAATACCACCATCATATTGCTTCTACAAACCGACACATATTATAGGCATCCATTCCACTGGAATAATATGTATCTATAGTAAAACAAATAGTTTTGTACAAAATAATTCAAATATTAGAAAGAAACAGCCATTATATCGGTGCTAGATTTGGCAAAAAGGTGTAGCCCTGTCACTAATAGGATTCTACTTTTGGTAATTAGTGACCAAACATTCCAAACATTTTCAGATAACTACCCCACAATCTTAATGGCATTAATTTCCACCTTCTTCTCTCTCCATAAACTCCAAATCTGAATCTTGGTTTTTGTATGCAGCAGTTCTTGCTGTGTTATAATCTTCAAGGGTTTTGTGGTTTGATTCATTGCCTTTCTTAAAAAAGAAAGAAAAAAGATAATAATGGAGAAAAGTAAATGTGTGTGGAATCAAGATCACAACTTTATTGGTTCAAGATCAGCAACATGTCATAGGTTTATCAAGGATTCAAGAGATGATGTTCAAGATAATATTATTGGAGAGGTGGCAGGAGACCATTTGGTTAATGGTTTTGCATGGCCTCCAAGATCTTACACTTGTGCTTTCTGTAAAAGAGAGTTTAGATCTGCTCAAGCTCTTGGTGGTCACATGAATGTTCATAGGAGAGATAGAGCCAGGCTTAAACAAATGTCAAGTTATAGTGCTTTGTTCAAGCTCAGCCTCCATCAAAACCCTAATTCTTATAACCCTTGTTTCTCACCTCATTTTTCTTCAAACTTGTCATCAAGCTTAACCTTCTCATCTTACTCATCTTTACAAGAAGAAAATGTAAGCATGATGAAATCACATATACCAAGTTTTGGGTTTCATGGTATTCCAAGTGAAAACGAGGGTAAGGTTGCAACAAATTCGGAGATTGTTAGATGGAATTCAGAGATCGGTTTGCTTGGGGAATCAAAGTCAGATGATTTGGACTTGGAACTTCGATTGGGTTGCTCTTAGTTGTTTTAATAACGTGTAAGCGTTCAACATTAAGAAGAATGGAGTTTTGAATTGTTTCATAATCTCAGGTTAATTAATCTTCAATATGATATTTGATTAGCAATTTTCTGCTCAAATATTACATCTATAGCTACCATGGATGTGAAACAAACGTATACGCACTGTCACATACGTATTTGAGGGGGGAAATTTGTTTGATAATTACTGAACTAGTGTGTTTGGAGTGTTGAACCATCATAATTCTTATGTAGTTTATAAAAAAGATGAAGTAAACCAATTTTTTTTAAAATTTATTTTGTAAGAAACTAATTTCCCAACATATATCATGTTATCAGTTATGCTTATGAAAATTCGACTACATTTTCCGAATCAGTATTTTCTAGTTTTGTATAGAATTTAGAGATCATGTATATCAAAACTATATCCTTATAAATGATAATAACAAAATTATTAACAAGTTACAACAAGTTATAAATATGCAGAAAACCGTTAATAAAATATACAAATATAATACTTTCAAATCAATTACGGTACTGAAATGAGGATGTGAAGAAACACTAATCTACCTCGGGCAGATTACGGATAATCTGGGGGTTAAATAGATGTTTCCCACGAGGGTTAGTTCCGGCAAAGATGGTTGTTCTGATGACCTGCAAAACAGACACCGTGAGCTCGTCACTGAGAAGGGGGGGGTACCTCCTTGTGACCACCCTCCGGCGTGAGAATCAGACTAGATTGCTCTGAATATAAGTGTATATTAAGAGATTGCTAGAGAAGATAAGATAATGAGATCAGATAATGTTCTTACCATTCCAAGGTGTTGGAGCATTTATAGCCGAAGGTAGGTTTCCAAGAAGGTACAGCCGGCTTAATAGTATTCCTGTTCTACCAACAGTGGGCTACGCACAAGCCATGCTGGTTGGTGGATAGGCTGCGGCTGATAGTGACAAGGCCGGCTGTATACTGTTCCTTTACTGCCGGCTATGCACTGTTCCACCAACTGTAGGCTACGCACGTCCCACAGTGAGGGTTGGTGAGTAGGCAGCGGCTAATAGTGACAAACAGTACTAGAGGGTGCTCCTCCTCGTACTGTTGTCGGTGAGCTGTCACCCTGTGATTGGTTCATGGGCTGTTTTGGTCAGATCGTCTATTTTGCCCATACCTTGGCAGGTATAGTACAAAAGATCTTCCAGAAGCATACGGACTGGCTCATTTGGGCGGGAGTATTCCCGCCTTGCTCATTCCTTCAGGTGACATTACTGAAGTATCAAGAGTTAGTGCCTTGTGCGTGTAGCCTTGCTATTAGTGCGGGTAGCCTTCCCTGATGGCTTGTATCCGCAGCTGCGGGAACAGGCGGGGTACTTCACCATTGGGAGGCTTTCCCTGCTGGAACAGCTGGCGTACTGCGCGTAAGGTCTTCATCTCTGGGCATGGTGGGTCCTGCGGAAGCAGTTGGTCCTTGCGCAGACGTCCCTCTTCAAGGTGAGTCTTGCGGGTCCAACTAGGCTCTGCTGGGACCTACCTCCTCAAGTCCCCCCAGTCCAATGTTCTTCTCATGAATTAATAATAAGTGAGGTGAACTTTTGGACTTTAGCAAGGGGTTTTGAAAAGGGTTTTTAGTTTTAAGGTTTTCCGTGGGGATTCTTCCCGCGGTTTTCCTAATGCCACGCAGAAATTGCCGACTTTTCTGCTTGATCTTTGGGTGTGATGCGGGTAGGTCTGTAACCTCCTCGCAAGTCAGGAGCGTTGAGTTCCACTTGTGTAGATTCTCCATGAGGTTTTGGTAGTTTTGAACATAGTGATCAATTATGTTTAAACAACCAATTCCATCTTGGAGGTTCAAACAGTCTAGTTCTCGACGTTCCCGCTATGCGGGGATGTTATTCCCGTTTCCGCAAGCACTGCCCAGAAGATCCTTCTTGGTTTCAATTCCCTGTGGAGTGCTAGGTATGTGAAGGGTTTTGCCTTGACACTGTACCCGTACTCGTCTTATAGTTACTTTACTTCCAAGGTATTCCTGGCTTCAATTCCCTGCGGGTGCTAAGTATGTGAAGGGTTTTGCCTTGACACTGTACTCGCACCCGTCTTATAGTTACTTGGTTGCCGAGGTATTCTTGGCTTCAATTCCCTTCAGGTGCCAAGTATGTGAAGGGTTTTGCCTTAAGACTGTACTCGCACCTGTCTTATAGTTTCTTGGTTGCCAAGGTAAGGGGTATTTTTCCGCTTACTTTTGAATCTTTTTGAAATTCGAAAAGTTGGTGAAAGGGTAAGAACAGTCCAAACTATTGAAACGTCGTCCGACGGTTTCTTCTGACAGTGTCAGGACGTGCAGGAAGTTATGGCGACGTGACAGTATATGGTCATTCCAGGCGCTTTTTCAGGCACGAAGTGCATCTGACGGAGGTACACCCGATGACGATCGCCAAGATCCGCCACTTTGAGTGGGTGTGCCTCATTCTGGGCGTGGAGCCCCACGTAGATCGGTTGATGACCTTCTACTCCTGGAGGTGCATCCAGGGGTGGTACACCTTGGTCAATCGGATCAAGGGGTTGAAGATCTGCGCTACCGAGCGTAGTCTTCGGTCGTGGAAGCGTGAGTTTTTTTATATCTCCGCTCGCGTCGTCCCCCTTGCGATGACCTTTAAGAATGGGAGAGCACTCCCCGCCCTTCACGCCCTCAACTACCAGGAGGCGGAGTGGTTCGCCAAGATCTCCCGGGTCCAGACTCCGGTGTACCGCTTTGCGGAGTCTGGGATGGTGATGCTTGGGATGAGCCGGGTGTGGAAGGAGGCGTCGCAGGTTCCCATCGTCCTCGAATACGGTTTGAACTCTGTCCCTTACGGTATGCTCTGTCTTCTTTGTTGATATAGGTTATTCTTCTAACTGTTTATTTTTTTATTTCAGAGGGGAATGACTTGCAGTCGCTCCTGCATCTGCGGGAGGCTGATGGTCCCGCTCGGATGGTTACTCGTGCTCTAGATGAGAATGAGTTGCCCATCCTTGAACAGACGGCGGATCGGTTCGTGGAGGTCTACCCGCCAGGCCACGAGATCCTGAGCGCCGGGCGGCCAGGTAAGGAGTTATTCAACCCTCGACCTCTCAATGCTGAAACCTCTGCTGGAATTCCTCTAATCTTGTCTTCTGATAAGGAATCCGCAGATGGTCCTCCTTTGGTGCGGAAAAAGAAGGCTGCCGGCGGGAAGGGGAAGGCGAAGGTTGCCTCCACTGCCGATCCGGTGAATCGGTCTGATTCAAAGACCGAAAACGAAGAGGTGGCGGGGAACCCAGGTGGTGATAAGACCACTGCTCCGGAGGCTGCGACGACTGTCACCTCCGGGCAGCCCAAGATGACGACGGTGAGCGGCGTAAAGAGGCCGGCTCCATCGGGTTCGTCCCCGCCTGTTCGCACTTTTAGGCTCAAGAAAACCCGTAAGTACAAACTTCCTTTACTTTTAACTTCATAGCTTTCCATCATTATACTTATATATCTTCTTTGTGCAGGCGTGGATGCTACCGCATTCCAGGGTGGAGCGGGGAGGAGCACCTCCGGACCCATGACGGTAGGTTTGGTCAACCTACCTGAGGCGATGACCCAGGCGTCTGCGCCTACTTCAGTTGGTTCAGTTGCTCACCCGGATGAGCCAACTGTTCCAACTGTGACGACATCTCCGCCGGCTGTCAGTGCCATATTTACTGAATCTTTCACTGAGCCGGCGGTGACTATTTCTGCGGGCTCCTCCGCAGCGGCGACCACGGTTGTGAGTTCACCTACGGTATCGGCCTTCTACCGCGGCGGCCTCCACCATGCCTCCTCCGTCATCGGCAACGACGGCCGATCCTTCAGGTATGCTTGGGGCTTCTCGCCAACCTCTGCCTCTTTCCCATCTGCCTGACCTCTTGGATGGATTTCCCTTGGGTTCAGGTGATGGGTTTGGCGGCTATCGGCCTGTTGTCGACCCTACAGGTGCGTAGGGTTGTTATGGCCTTTTTTTTTTTTTATATATCATCTTTTCCTAACTGCTTTTTGTTTTTTGCAGTGTCGGATTCCAATGAAGTGTATGTTCCACGATGGAACATCCGCCGAGGAACAACCCTTCGCACGCCTGTGGAGTGCGTGGAGTGCGTGGAGTGGGCTCGTCACGCAGCTCCCAGTGGTGCGTTGGGGGAAGCAATGGCTAGCTACCAGGAGGGTAGGCTAACCAATGAGCTTCGGATTCTCCTGGCCCGGATGCAGCCGCGCGTCGAGCTGCTTTGTCGTGAAAACGACAAGTTAAAAGCAGCTCGTATCCAAGAAGTAGCTCAGGCGCGGGCTGTCCGGGAGGAGAACAATAGGCTTACCGCAGTGGCTGCGGAAAAGGAGAAGGCCTTCAAGGCCCTTGAAATTGAAGTTCAGGCCCGTCTCGAGGCCCGTTCCAAGGCTGCCCAAGCTGTTAACGAACAGCTTCGGCTGGCCAAGGAAACTGCACGGAACGCAACTGAGAGGGCCACCAAGGCTGAAGCTGTTGCTGAGCCTCTACGCATTGAGAACGAGGAGCTTAAAGCCAAGCTAGAGAGGCTCCAGCAGGCTCATGATGCCTTGGCTATGGAAGACGCCAAGAAGCTCCAAGAGATCTTGGACCAGAGGGGCGTGCTTGACCACACTGAGCGGAAGCTAAAGGGCGTTGAAGAGGCTGCTGCAAAGGAAGTGTTGCTTGCCAACCTTAATAAAAGTGAAGCCGAACGCGCCCGTAACCAAGCTCGCCCTCCAGGAGGCTATGGTTGCCAAGGAATGGCTTTTTCGAGAAGCGTTGTCTCAGGTATGCGTAATTTCATAATATCTTTACGCTTTTCTTTGTAAATAGAAAAGGTTTTGATACTTGTATTTTTTCTTGTAGGTTGTGCATCGAGTCTTCACGGACACATCATACGACGATGCCATGAGCGCAGCCCTCAACGCTTCTCATGAGGATGGGGAAAAGGCCGGCTTCCTGCTTGGTCTAGGGTTCGTTGAGAAAGGCATCCCGCCTTCCAACTTCCATTTATTTGATGTGGATACTGAAGCTTTATATGACAAAGCAGTGAACCAGTATGCCGCCTTCCCGCATCCGGTGGTGGAGAAGGTGAACGAAGTTGCTGCTGCTGATGATGGGCTAGCTATCCTTAAAGCTTTCCTTGAACCGCCACGCTCTACTGATGGTGCGGGTCCAAGTGGAAGTGGTCCTGAAGCTTGATCCTGAAGATCCCTTTCCACCATTAGAGTAGATTTTTATTTGTATAGCTTCTTTTGTATGCGGGTATGTACCCAACAATCTGTAATATTTGAATTTCGATGGAATAAAGATTATTTGCTAATTCCTTGCCTTGTTTATTTTACGCATATTTTGATTTAACTTAGCAATTTCTTTAGTACTTAGATAAGTTAACTTTTTAACGTGGCAGATTATAAGTTTAAGTTTCGCTTCCTCTTTCGTGATTGTGCGGGTATGACCGTCACTTTCACTTAGTAGGATGGCTAAACTTTACTTATATCTGTCCTGCGTGGAAGTTTTCCTCATCTTTTCCTTAGAAATTTTCTAAGTATTTTGAATAAGTTAGCCTTTGTACGCGCGGTTGTTAATAGGTTAATGTTCAGTTTCCTCTATCATGATTGTGCGGGTAGGACCGTCACTTTCATTTAGTGGGATGACCAAACTTCACCTATAATTGACCTGCGTGAAGGTTTTCCTTATCTTTTCTTTTGAAATTTTTACCGTTTTATGTGTTTATGCGGGTTTTGCCGCCTTCCACACGTAACGACTTACTTCTTCCCATATTTATGCGGTGAATACCGGCATATCAGTGTGGGAAGTTCATAAGTATAAAGGTAAGGCTATCAACACAATGTGAAAGGAGATTCATTTCCATTAGAAGTGGCTCTAGGCCTTTTCTTTACAAGTCTGGAATTGATCTACATGTAACATTTGCGTAATTGAGCTCCATTCCATGTTCTTGGGATGGGAGTGCCATCGAGCCTTTCGAGCCGGTATGCGCCCTTTCTAAGAACTTCTTTGATAATGTATGGCCCTTCCCAGATCGGGGCCAGTTTTCCTGGGCGTTGTTGGTTCGAAGCCTTGTTGTTACGCAGTATGTAGTCTCCTACATTGAAGTTGCAGAGTTTTACCCGCGTGTTGTAGTACTTTTGCATTTGCCGCTTGTAGTTCTCTTCACGCGCTGCGGCTAAGTCTCTGCGTTCCTCGGTTAGCATAAGGTCTAACCGTCTTTCCGCATCATTGTCTTCTGGCTGAATCAAGACCCTTGGTGAGGGTAAACCAATTTCGACCGGGACCATGGCTTCAGTGCCATAAGTGAGGCTGAACGAGGTTTCTCCCGTACTGGCCTTTTTCAGCGTTCTGTTTGCCCAAAGGACGTGCGGAAGCTCGTCCACCCAGCCGGATCTGTGTTCCAAGAGTCTTTTCTTTATGCCTTCGACGATGCTCTTATTTGCTCTTTCTACCTCACCATTACCCTGCGGGTGCGCCACTGAGGTAAAGGTGTGAGTGATTTGAAGTTCTTCCAGCCACTTTTGTAGCTTCTTGTCAGCAAAGTTGGTGCCGTTATCGCTCACCAAATTCTGTGGAAGTCCAAAACGACAAATAATAAATTCCCAAATAAATTTTTTGATATGTTTCGCGGTTGTTTGGGCTAAGGGTTTTGCTTCTATTCACTTGGTGAAGTAGTCGATGGCTACCACTAGGAACTGAACGTTTCCTGCTGCTGTAGGAAATGGGCCTGTCACATCGATGGCCCACTTCTGAAATGGCCATGAAGAGGTGACTGGAACAAGTTCATTCTTCGGGCGATGCGTGTTGGGTGCGTAGAGCTGGCAAGACCTACACTTTCTGGATGTATGCCAGCGCATCCGTATGCATCCCCGGCCAAAAGTATCCTGCGTTGTTTAGCTTAGCTACAACAGCGCGTGGACCTGCGTGTACTCCACAGATGCCTTCGTGTACTTCCCTTAGGAGGTAGTCAGCATCTTGGTTGTCCACACATCTTAAGAGTGGGCCAAGAAAGTTACGTCTGTAAAGGATGTCATCGATGAGTTGATAATTCAGTGCTTTACAGCGTAGTTTTCTTGCCTGTGTTTTTGACTCTGGTAGTTTACCCGCCGCAAGGTAATTTATTATTGGTGTCATCCACGTTTCTGTGCCGGTTTGGATGACACAAATTTCCTTGTGCGGGACTGAAGGTGCCCAGAGGAGTTCAATGCGGATGTCCTTTCCCAAGTGGGTGAAGGCTAATGATGCAAGCTTGCTTAACGCATCCGCAGATTTGTTTTCGCTACGCTTGACGTGTATGACTTTGCAATCGTTAAAATCGCGCATAAGGGTTTTTGCTTGTGCGAGGTACAGGGCCATTGTGTCGTTCACGGCCGTGTACGTCCCGTTTATTTGGTTGGCTACCAACATGGAATCCACGTGGGCTTCCAAGTATTTCACTCCCATCTTACGCGCAATTCTCAGCCCGGCCAAGAATGCTTCATACTCGGCTTCGTTATTCGTACTTGGAAAATCCAGTCGAATAGCGTAAGTGTATTCTTGGCCTGCTGGGTTGGTTAGTTTCAACCCTGCGCCTGAACCCTCGTTACTGGCTGCTCCATAAGTGTAGAGTCGCCAGACATCATTGATGTCCTGTGCTGGAGAGGGTTGAGCCTCTTCCTGACACTCTTTTTCCCGCGATGCAGGAACTTCCGCAATAAAGTCAGCCAAAACCTGGCCTTTTATGGCTGGTCTTGGCTTATACTTTATCGCGTATTCCCCCAACTCAATTGCCCATTTGGCTAGGCGTCCCGATAACTCGGGTTTGCGTAGAACGTTTGCAAGTTTGAAGTTGGTGAGAATGGTGATTGGGTGACCCTGGAAATATCGTCTTAACCTGCGTGAAGCGTGTACAAGTGCTAAGACTAATTTTTCGATGGTAGAGTACCGGGTTTCTACGTCTGTTAGGATACGGCTGACATAATAGATTGGCATCTGGATGCCTTTCCGTTCAACTAGCAGGACCGCCCCGGTTGCTCTATCTGTTGCGGAAAGGTATAGGATTAACTCCTCCCCCGCTTCTGGTGCTGTGAGCGTTGGGAGTTCGATCAAGCGTGACCGAATCTCCTGAAAAGCTGCTTCCGCTTCTGGTGTCCAGCGGAAGTGCGTTTTCTTTAAACAGTTTCTCAATGTTGACACGAAAGGAAACGACTTATCCGCGTGGTTTGCCAAAAAGCGATTAAGTGCGACTAGTCGTCCATTCAGTGTCTGAGCCTGTTTGATGGTAGTAGGTGATTCCATTTTGATAATGGCTTCGACCTTTTCAGGGTTCGCTCTGAAGCCATCTTTAGTGACGATGACCCCCAAGAACTTCCCTTCTTTCATCCCAAAGGAACACTTGCTCGGGTTGAGCTTCATGTTTATCTTCCTGAGCGTGTTGAAAGTTTCTTCGATGTCTTTCAACATCGCTTCTGCGTCAGGGCTTTCGATGACCAAGTCATCCATGTAGACTTCCAAGTTCCTCCCAATTTGGGCATGAAACTGGTTGTCCATCAGGCGTTGATATGTGGACCCGGCATTCTTAAGTCCAAATGGCATCATTTGGTAACAAAATGTGCCATCGGGCGTCCGAAAAGCGGTTTTGTCCTGATCATCAACGGCCATGTGGATTTGATGGTACCCCTTATACGCATCCAGGAAGCATTTAAGGAAAAACGGTGCTAACGAATCCACCTTAAGATCAATTTCGGGTAACGGATAACAATCTTTGGGGCATGCTTTGCTTAAGTCCTTGAAATCTATGCACATGCGCCATTGTTTGTTATTCTTCGGTACCATAACGGGATTTGCAACCCATGTTTGATATCTGCTAACGCGTACGATGCCTGCGTCAAGGAGTTCCTTGACTTGGGTTCTACACGCGTTAGTTTGTTCTGGCCCCATTACTCTGCGCTTTTGTACGACTGGCGTAACAGCTGGGTCGCACTTGAGCTTATGCTCTGCCTTACTTCGGGGTACGCCAGTCATGTCAGCTGGTGTCCACGCGAAGATGTCAGCGTTTTTTCTGTAGTAAGCGTTTGAGTAAGGTGCGCGTGGGATCAACGACTATTGGGCCAATAGTAACGGCCTGGTTAGGGTATTTGCCATTGAAGGCCCATCTTTCCGGTTCGGTGATGGTTGGTTTAGCCATCTTTGGTTTGGGTTTAGATGAGACAGATGCGATGCATACCTGGGGAATGCCGGTGATCATCGCTACACCCTCAGCTGTTGGCCATCCCATCATGCCGTGGACTGAAGATACCACGGCGTTGAATCTTGCCATCCCGTCTCTCCCGAAGAGAATGTCGTATGTGTGGTGTGGCTTCCTCATCACGACAAAGTCCACATCTTCTGTGCGGGAGTGTTTCCCGTCCGTAAGAGTGACGGGGAAAGATAGGATACCCAGGGGGGTGTTTGTGCTGCCGTCGAACCCTTCCACCGAGGCGTAGACCGTTTTCAGGCGTTCCTTGTCTTCTTCATCTAGCTTGTCGAAGAACTGCCTGTACATCACCGTTGACGAGGCGCCGTTGTCAGCAAGAGTGCGGGAAGTGATGTAGTGCCCCAGCTGGCTTTTGATGACGATAGGGCCTTCTTTGCTGGGTCCTCCTGGCACTCGCGGGAAGCGCACCTCAGTTTCCTTCCACGCGCATGGTTCTGTCGTTCGCTTTTTCTTCCTCTGATGTTGCCATGAACCATGTTGATGCTGATGTCAACGGGCTTTCGTCCGTTGCCTCTGTACCGGTTATCATTATTTCCTCCCTTCTTGATTGATGCCACAAGGTGTGCAAGTCTTCCATCCTTGACGAATGTTTCAACAATATCCTTCAAGGATGTACACTCCTCCGTACTATGACCCTTTGTCCCGTGGAAGTCACAGGATTTGCTTTGATCCGCATTAGGTCGCTGCCGGATCATTGGAGCTTTTGGCCATGGTAGTTTTTCGGTGGCAAATATCTCCGTGACGCTTTTGGTGAGTGGCGTCCACCGGTGTTTTCGGCTTGAAGGGTGTGTGTTATTCCTTCCGCTAACAAGAGGGCGAGAGCTGGATGAGGTGTCAAAGTTTACCCTTGACTGCCAAATACCTAGCTTCCTCTTTTTGTTCTGCCGGGCGATCCGAACATTGTTTTCTCTGGTCCTCTGCGTGTAGAGGTGTGTACTCTGGGGAAGATCCCTACCCAGTTGCTTCTCTGTCTCGGCAAAGCGCTTGGCCGCCGTCATGATGGCATCCCATGTGGATGGCATGCCGTCCTTACCCGTCAACGTGCGGATAAGCTCTGGGTATTCGGCGCCCTGGATGAAAGCGGCGCGAACAAGATCTTCACTTATGTTGCCCAGACTCAGCTTTTTGGAGTTGAAGCGAGTGATGAAGTTTAGTAAAGATTCATCCTCCTCTCTAACGCAGTTGAGGATCGTCCACTGTTCTTCAGTATATTTCCTCTGTTGGCTGAAGTGTTGGCTGAACTTGTTCTGAAAGTCCGCCGAATCATAGATGTGGTGGACCGGTAAACGATCGAACCATGCCCTGGCCGCTCCAACCAGTGTCATCTGGAACATATAACACCACGTGGGTTCCGTCCAGTTGCTGACGGTTGCCCCCGCAATGAATCTGTTCAAGTGATCGTCTGGGTCGGATAGACCATCATAAGTGCCGATGTTGGACATTTGTTTGGCACTTCTCGGGGCGATTGCTTCCGCAATGTCCCTTGCAAACTTGGACTTTACTGCATTTGCAGCAGTTGGTCTAAAGGTTTTGGAGAAGTCACGTGGGTTTCTCCCCGCATTCGTTGGTTTAAAGGTTTCTCCAAAATTCCTTGTCGGTTGGAAGTCCGTTTCCTTATGCTTTCCTTTCGCCTTATGGCGAGGGTTTGCGTCGGTATCGGATTCTTCCCGCTCATCGTCCGAGTACTCGCACTCACTGTTCATGTTGAGATGTTGGCGAGTACTGCCGAATTCGTCAGCCTGTTGAAGTGAACGCAAGCGTTCATCCAATTCAGCTTGGAACTCTTTCTGACGTGCTTCGGCCCACGCCTTAACTTGATCGAGTGTTTGGCGAGGGAGCCTCGCCCGTTTCTCCAACTGGGCATCAGTGAACCCAGTGAAATATTGTTTACTGCACTTGTCCCGGCTTGGGTAACCGGGGTAGTGTTCGTAAAATTTGTATAACCGTCGGTGTTCCCCCCAGTTGCTGGGGTTGTGGTTACCGGGGTTTCTTGGTCACTTACTGGCCTTGGGACCGGAGTAACGTTAACCATTTCTTCAGAAATTTTGAAAAAACTAAGAATTAGTTCTCTTGCTCCCACGGATGGCGCCAATGAAGAAACACTAATCGACCCCGGGCAGATTACGGATAATCTGGGGGTTAAATAGATGTTTCCCACGAGGGTTAGTTCCGGTAAAGATGGTTGTTCTGATGACCTGCAAAACAGACACCGTGAGCTCGTCACTGAGAAGGGGGGTACCTCCTTGTGACCACCCTCCGGCGTGAGAATCAGACTAGATTGCTCTGAATATAAGTGTATATTAAGAGATTGCTAGAGAAGATAAGATAATGAGATCAGATAATGTCCTTACCATTCCAAGGTGTTGGAGCATTTATAGCCGAAGGTAGGTTTCCAAGAAGGTACAGCCGGCTTAATAGTATTCCTGTTCTACCAACAGTGGGCTACGCACAAGCCATGCTGGTTGGTGGATAGGTTGCGGCTGATAGTGACAAGGCCGGCTGTATACTGTTCCTTTACTGCCGGCTATGCACTGTTCCACCAACTGTAGGCTACGCACGTCCCACAGTGAGGGTTGGTGAGTAGGCAGCGGCTAATAGTGACAAACAGTACTAGAGGGTGCTCCTCCTCGTACTGTTGTCGGTGAGCTGTCACCCTGTGATTGGTTCATGGGCTGTTTTGGTCAGATCGTCTATTTTGCCCATACCTTGGCAGGTATAGTACAAAAGATCTTCCAGAAGCATACGGACTGGCTCATTTAGGCGGGAGTATTCCCGCCTTGCTCATTCCTTCAGGTGACATTACTGAAGTATCAAGAGTTAGTGCCTTGTGCGTGTAGCCTTGCTATTAGTGCGGGTAGCCTTCCCTGATGGCTTGTATCCGCAGCTGCGGGAACAGGCGGGGTACTTCACCATTGGGAGGCTTTCCCTGCGGGAACAGCTGGCGTACTGCGCGTAAGGTCTTCATCTCTGGGCATGGTGGGTCCTGCGGAAGCAGTTGGTCCTTGCGCAGACGTCCCTCTTCAAGGTGAGTCTTGCGGGTCCAACTGGGCTCTGCTGGGACCTACCTCTTCAGGATGAAAATGGTAAATTATTATACTTCTACAACTAAGGTGTTATAAATATATTAATATTATGGTCATCAACACCTAATATAGATTAGCTTCCTTCTCAAGTTTTCCTATCCTATATATATACATCTAATTGTACCTCATTGAATGACGTACCAAATTAATGAAATCTCCATCTTTCTCCCTACATGTTCATCTCTTATTGTTTTGGCTATAGGCTTGTTTCGTAACATAAGGCAAATTAAATATGCAAGAAGAGAAAAAAAAAACAAATGGTGGCGGATGAGAACTCAGTCTAACACAATTCTCTTAAAATATGTAGCAAATCTTACAAGAGAACATGTCTACTTCCCTGAGTAATTCAAAGCAGTTTATGCTGTCGTGGAAAACTCGAGAACCCGAAATTGTACCTTGAATTAACAGTAGTACAGAGATCAAAAGATTGATGCAATGCCTTTGTTTGTTTGTGAATTTTATAACTATAGAAATGTGTCTCAAACTAAACTATAGCACCTTGGTTTTATACTAATTACTAAAACAAAAGATCAAAACAACCTGGTCAATCAATCGAAATTAAACGAAAATGTATAATGCGTCTTCAATGTAATTTATTCAATTTAACTGATTATGATTGGAATTGAAGTATTTCCGATTTAAAATTTAGTTACTGAATAATACTAACTGATTCCTCGAGTGTAACTAATTTTAGTTCTAACTTAAACCTTAGTACTTAGTAGTAAAGTTAAGCACTAACTTGCAGCTCGGTGATAACTGAGCGGTAGTACGTAACCCAACCCTATCCAAGTAATAATGCGCAACCAAGCTGTAACTCAGTAGTAAGTTGCATTTGCAGCTCCTTTGTTCTTAGCTGAGCAAAAATCATACAGACGGCTCAAGTGTGTCAAGTGCTCCATCAAAGCGGCTCACGACATGAACATGCGTGGGTGAATGCGAGCGCAAGTTAGGGGGCGAAGTTCCCCACTTCTTACTTTGTCTAAGGAAACAATATTTGAAGAAAGCTTCCACATATAAAACACTCAAGGTTTCACCTTCTTCCTATATAGAACAAGTTCCCACTCATTTCATTATTTGTCCTAATTTGTGCAACATTGTCTGTTTCATATACACAACTTCGAATATCAATATGTCATTTTATATCCATTGAACACAACTAAGTTCGTTGAGAAACTCTTACACAGTAGAACACGAACATGTAAACAATACATATAAACAATAATTACATATAATTATTTGTATACAAAGTTAGTGAAAAATACACCTTTCAATTGGTGAAAAACCTTATTTTTTCACAATTTTTCAACAAAAGAAAAATTCTTAAAATGTTTTCATTACAAAAGAGAAATGTTTGCACGAGTTGCTTTTTATCATATGAATAAAACTACTTGTCATCAGGGAATTACTTTTTAAATCAATTTAATTAATTGGGGTTTCGCCTTCTTGACTTACTCTTGCTACATAATCATGATTGACTTGGAAACATACACCCCACGTATGATTAAAATAAAACAAGGTGAATAGAACACATACGCATGTAACACTTTACAATCTAGTTTGGGAGGTAAAGTCCAACAGTGAAGTAGTCACTCAATGGCCGTAATACTAACTTTTGGGAAAATAATGTTTTAAACTTTAATTAAATCTCTTAGTTCTGAAACACAAAAACTTGTTGCGAAAATTGCTTGTGTGCCCTAAGCGAGAATTAGATGGATTTTGAGTGGAATTCGGGCGTGATTGTGAAGTAGTTGGATATAAAGGCCATTAATTTAATTAATTAGCTGGATGATTATTAGATTCATTACTAGATTGTTATGATTTCTACATGGAATCGGGTAATTGAATATTTATGGTTCGTTTTAGTTTGATAAATTGGACAGAGTGTGGTGAATAAGATTCAACGAGTTTGTAGATAGGATTGATTGCTTGGCGGAAGAACAGAAGTAGTCGAGATGTAATGTCTTTCCCTATTAAAAGTAATTCAAGTATATGTATTGTCTTAATTATTGAGTTAAAGTTTAACTAGAATAACAAGTTAAGAGTACCAAACTTGTTTTTCATCGGTGTAAAGCCAAGGTTTTCATATTTTATCTATTTGCATCTTTTAGCTAACTTAGTTAGAATTTTCGGTAGGTTTTAATTAAAATGATCAAAATACCCCCATTTATTAATTTAATTAAAGGAAATTATATAAAAAGAAATTTTATATATGTATATATAAGATTTATTTCTTTTGAGAACCACTTTGAGTTTTAAGAACTCGAAAGAACTCAACGAAACAATTTTTTTTTTTTTTTTTTTACATATACGCAGGGTCGGCTCAAACGAGTTAGAAAGTAAAGCTAGGGCTATAGGCCCACAAATTTTAAGGCCCTCATATATATATATATATAATAAGCATTACGTTAGTCATCTAAAAAAAAGATGTTGCTTTGGTGCAGTGGTATTATTATAACTTGGTTTTTCCTATAGGACCCGTGTTTGATTCTTCTTTCCTTCCTCGGAGTTTAAATTTTTATTTTATCCAGCATTCCAACCTGAAGTGAGTAACAACTTAAAAGTCCAATTGCAAACAAATATTCATTTTCCTTTTTCCTCTAGTACTAGAAGTACATATTTATTTTATCAAAATAAATATTATTTATTTTTTGTTTTTTTAGTATTTTAATAACCTTTCATTTTTCCTAATTAAAGACTACTTCTAAACCTAAGCTTATGTGTTACAAAAAATTACAATTATTAAATAACCTGAGCATATTCAGCATAATTCATAATTTGTAGACAAAACTTGTTTTAAGTTTATATGATTAAATTTAATCATTATCTAATTTTAATTACTCATTTTTCCTGAAAATTAATATAATATATGTTCATTAAAATTGTAAACGTCCATATTCAAAATGACCAATGTGTGTGTTGTCCCCAAAATGTTTTTCAATATCATCTGAGTTACGTTTATGCTGTGTTTCAACATATCTGCACTTATTTTTTGTGCTTTAGTTATCATTTATTTATAACTATTCAAACAATACAATAAAGTAGAAGAGTATTTGCATATTGGTTGATTGAATTTTTAAAATTCAAACAATTATTACAAAAAAACAGAAGGTATCTAAAGAGTATTTGCATATTGGTTAATTGGGGTTTTTGAAATCATGTATTAGTTGTCTAGCCTATGTTAAAAAATATTGAGTATCTATAAAGAAGTGAAACTATTTTGGTTTTGAATTTAACCTATTCATTTAATAAAATAAAATGTGAACGCGGAATGAATAAAATTTTTGGAAGTACACAAACCCAATTTTTTTAAGGATTTTTACATATTTCCCCTTCCTAAACAAGGGAAATTACATATTTCCCCAAAATACAAGTTTTTAATGCAAAATGTACAATGCTTTTTAAGCATTGTTTGGGGAAATATGTTTTCAAAGTTTAGGAAGGGGAAATATGTAAATGCCTTTTTTTTTTAAAAAAAGCCCCTTGACATTATACTCGCTTTAGACCTCCAAAATGATTGGGCCACCACTGCATATACGTAATATATGTGGGTTATATGTACGTAGAAAAATTATAGAATTTTTTACGTAACGATTCGACTTTTTACATAGATGTAACAGACACTTAAATTATGTAATCACTGTACATCTTAATTCAACCACATAATCTAGTCTATTTAATTAACTGTGTAGTTAAAAATGAAGTTTTTAAATTCTAAAAACTCAACAAAGTTCTCAAATTATTCCTCTCCTATATGTATAATATATAAACTTGGACTCCTTTTTTTAAAACAAAAAGAAAGGGAATGACAGAAACGGGTCTGTTAATTCGTTTCTTATCCTTCTGCGCAAGTTCTATCCCGTTACTATATATATAATTTAAAGTTTTACTTTGTAAGTTTCGTGTGAAGACAAAGTGGTCAAACGTTGGATAGCATCATCTCAAATACTTTGTTTTATTGATGATTCTAACAACTACACAACAACAAATACATGATGATTCCACATATATCGCACCACTCCCTTTTGTGGATTTTCAACCAAGAAAAAAACCATTTTGATTTAGTAACTTTTATCTATATAGATTTTATGTGTGTGTAAAAGGGTTATTCGTGTATTAATACCTAGAAAATCTTAAAAATATGATGAGAATGACAAAAAAATCCATATATAATTGTATATCACGTTAACATGTATGCTTTGTAATTACGTAGACATACCATGTACCATGTTCTTTGAATTCTCTAAAGAGTCCATATGTGTAAATAATTATTTGTATCCAGTTCTTCTCGTTTAAGTATGATTCCAATTGTAGTTTTCAACTTTCTATCTATGAATTCATCGAGAATTTAGTTATTTAAAGAATTTTAACCGACGATAAAAGAAACATGCGTGCGATAATTTGTGTAGGTGCGGACATGTCTTCCCTTCTAGTATTAAACAAGAAGAGCTCTCAATAAAAATCTGATCATAAGAACCTAAAGTGGTTCTTATAAACATTTGAGCTCATTCTCATTTGGACGTCCATCATGCAAGCACACATGTATATCTATTACTATCTTTCTCTTTCTCTCTCTCTTTATATATATAAGCACATAAAAACTTGTATTTATTGTTTTAACTATGATATAGAAGACGATTATGTAAATGAACAAGTGTATTTCTTTCTATCTCCTATGATATATGTCATGTACTTTGTACGTGTTTATCTTATACTCTTAGTTGTTTATTGTATTTAAAATTGGTTATGTATTGAATGTGTACACGTATTAATATTAAAATCTCCCTTCATTCTCTATTATGTCAACCAATCATGGTTTTATTCTTATATATCCAGGGGAACATAAATGAATCCATGGCCATCATCGTAAAACATTTACAATATGATAGTTTTTTGTTCAATTATTTTTAATCTTCTTACTTTTGGTCTTGTTTGGAACGAGCCCCTTGAGGATCGGATAACTGAATAATAGAGTTGTCCACGACATGAAAACCTGAGCAAACATCTCGTCAAGATTGTTGTTGCTTATTACCCGCTTGACGCCAACAACAAAACATACCACATTCAACAACACCATGACCGTCAATGGTATCATGAATATCTTCGCACCTTCCAAATCAAACTTACCACTCTCGTATCTTTCGAGCTTCTCTCGATCAACCACTTTGTTTGTCAATCTAAAATTAGCTTTCACCACACCGAATGACTTCATCATCACATCAAGACAACCAAACAACAACGCGCTCACGCATTTTATGAAATATATCCTTTGTTCGTTCCACCATGTTGCTAATGATCCACCGCTCGACACCACTTCGTACAAATGTTGCAGAAGTGAAGACACATAAACCGCTGCAAACACTTTAAACCATGGATTCGAAGCCTGAAAGTAATAAATGATAATAGTTATCAAATTATTCGACAAAGGACCGAAGCGGAAGGAACAGTCCAATGGGATGAAATTTGTTATGATATTGAAAGTTGTTTTTTTAACATTACAAATGCATCTCTATAAATCATAAGCTATGCTTATAATGCAAGTATTAAATTCGGTCAAACGACTCAAACCTAAACACTAAGTCTCCTCTTACAAATTATATAAAGTAGTGTAACCAAAGACTCGTTAGGCAGTGACAGATCCAGAGAAAAAATTCAAACA
The DNA here is from genome assembly GCF_021521415.1 of Bidens hawaiensis. Lineage (NCBI taxonomy): Eukaryota > Viridiplantae > Streptophyta > Magnoliopsida > Asterales > Asteraceae > Bidens > Bidens hawaiensis. The sequence goes on along the minus strand of NW_027505685.1, from coordinate 26,038 downwards.
GGGTCAGAAATTTTCTTAATTGACTATAGCTATATACTCACAGGACAGTTGGTCAAGATAATTACACTATAATAGTACTAAAAGGATTTTTTTAATGGGACGGCCGACTCTTGTTCCACAAGGGTACGTCAACATAACCGGCATTTTGGACCAGTTTGTAAGATTTTATTAAGGTTGTTTTCTTGATTTTGTTTTTGGAGTTATTAGCCTACTTACTCTCTTTTCACATTATGACTATTGGCTGGTCTATACATGAGTCGATCATTTCAGTAATCGATCTCTCATCATTACTAAACTTACCGTGGGATACGATGGGACACCGTTAAGAAGGCACAACGGTGGTATGATGCCGTAAAGCAGAAACGCAAAAGACAAAAATGGTGTGAACATGAAGTATGCATAACACATGCTTTGAAGGATTGACATTCTGGCCATCCCATACACTAGAGGATTGAACCGGGATAGTCCAACTTGTAGCAAACCAGATGACCATTTCATGAGCTGAACCATGGCGTCTTTCATGTCGATGGTGGTCGAACCCAAGAAACATGGTCTCTTAGGGTACAAATACACAGACTTCCATCCTCTTGTGTGCAACAAATAACCTGTGAAACTGCTCTCCAGCAAGGATTCATACGAGTAACCGATTTGCTTACCCCATTTGGTGTTGTCTTCATAAGAGCACGAAGCGAGCTTCTTCAACTCTTCTAAAATGGCAGCCGTGGATCGATCTGTTTTCACTTCATTCTCCCTATGTCTTAATGAATCTATGAACTTAGTGGATTCGCCGAAGCTCTCTTCTGGATGTAGAAGATGTTCATCTAATAATAAGACAAATAGAAAACAATAAAATAATATGATACAGAAGTACGAAACTAATACAAGAGTTAGCCAACTCATATTTGGACCAACTAGACAGTGAAAATGGACACAGTACTGCCCTAACATAGGTAATGGATCGAAAGGAATCGACAAGCCAATCAATTGGCATGCTATCTTAGGAATCGAACCTGAATTCCATCATTTAGGTCTCTGATTAAGCTCTGAATATTTTCCATAAATTTTAACAACAATTTCTAATAATTCAAATTAGTGTAAAACCATGTTTATTTTTGTCTTTAATTTCACTTATAAGTTAATGATACCTTGTTGATTAGGAGATCCGTACAAAGCTTTTTTCTTCAAGTAATAACCAGTTCCTGAACAAACCGTGCCTCCGATTCCATCCATCCCTTGATACTTAGTCTGAAAATTAACAAATATGTTAATTAGACACTACAAGTTTTTACAAGTTTGTTAATGCTTCAAACAAAAAACGCGCACAAAGTTCTTTCACCTTGTATGCAGATCTTGCTTGGCCATCATATATATCTCTCTGGCTAACGTTATAGAAAATTTGCGGGTATTGAACAAATGCTAGGGAACTAGATAGCTTCGGATCAAGATGAAAACACATTGCTTGTTTAGCGGATGATGGTTCGTTGCAATACATGTCACAATCCAGCACGAGCATGTATGGAGCATTGCTCAAAACTCCTGAAACACGAAGCTGCAAAAGCGTACGATTGGCATATATAATATATCAAGTCAGGTTTAGATAGATTTCATGACTCTAACATATTAGATACGAAATTTGTTGTTTCATAGAGCTTACAAGAGTGTTTAGTGCACCGGCTTTGAAACGATGAGGAAGAGATGGTCTTTTTTCACTTGATACATAGACTAGAAGTGGCATTTCAACTTGGTCATCCTCGTTGCGTCGCTTTTGGTTGTCATGTATTATCTAAGTTTAACGTAAACCAAAACATGAGCTTATGAATTTGATTTATCCAAATATCGCGGAAAAGTTAATTCGTTAAAAAAGGAGCATTATAATTCATGAATAAAGTTAACATACCTCAACACATGGTGGCCGATCGTTGACTGCCGAAGCTCCATTGGTTCTTCGCTCTACGTTTTCTTTGAATTGTTCATATGCCACCTACAAGAAGGCAAGTTTTTAACGATTGCTTATAATCACACTACAAAGGAATGACTTTGGGCGAGGCTAAACACGCCCCTTTAAATTAAGGCAAATTCAATTTAATAATCCCAACTAACTGTTATTGGCCGATAATAATCTCAACTTCGTTTATTGTCACCGGTGGTTCCAAATTTTAAAAATTGGCTCTCAATGGTCCCCGTTAAAAAAACTTAACGGCGTTAAGTTTTTCCCAAATTTCAAACTGATTTTTTTAGGGTTTTTGATCGGAAAGAGGGTACAAGTTGATTGCTGTAAAACGTAGCTTGAAACGATGTTCCAAACAACTTAATTTTGTTAATTTGAAGTTCAAACACCCGATTTGAAGCACTAATTAAGCCGTTTGGAGCATCGTTTCGAGCTACGTTTAACATCAATCGATTCGTATCCTCCTTCCGATCAAAAGCCTTAAAAAGTTAGTCTGGAATTCGGAAGTTTTTTTTAACGGGGACCATTTAGAGCCATTTTTTTTTTAAATTTGGGACCACCAGTAACAAAAAACGAAATTGGGATTATTATCGGCCAATAACATTTAGTTGGGATTATTAACATCCAATTTGTCTTAAATTAAAGTATAGAGATAATGTGAAAATTTCGGTAGGGAAAAAGATACATTGGTAACAATAGAATAAGCAGTTTAGCACAATCAAAGATTTTTTTCATGATTAAGGCAAGTACGAACAACTTGTTCTTAATTTATCAAAAGATTACTAACATTCATCTTCTCTTCATCTGCCTCAAATTCATCCGTTCTGAAAAGCAACTCATCATGGCCATACGTCGAGAAAAACCATTCCGGGCACCGGCTTTTGATCCCGTACTTCTGACAAAACGGTAGCCAACTCTTTGCAAATGAACAAGCTTCCTTCATAGCATAAAGTGTCGATGGTGCCCCACCATCGTCAGACAGATACACCGCCAGTTTATCTGGCGGGTAATCCAGTCCCATGGCGGACAACACTGTGTTCATCACCTCCACCGTCGGCTCCTTACTGGGGTCGGCGGTGCAGATGAACACATCCACACCAGGCAGTTTGTTGTCGTCCGGGAGGTTTCGAAGGACCATACTTCGAGCCACTGGACGCCAACGAAAGGCCTGCGTTAGGAACCAGATGAAGGAAAAGATAACTTCAGCGGTGGTGACCAACGCCCATGCTAAGGTGGGCACATCACCGCTGATCAGGTTGGTGAACCTATAGTACAAGATGACTAATATCGCAGTCAAGTGGAAGAGGATGTGGATTCGTTGGGCGGTGGCTTGTGGCTGTTGAACGGAGCATGGGAGACGGTGGTGGTCGCATGGCGGTTGGTTACTCCGGCAGCTGCCATTGTTTACTTGGTGTTTGTTTGATAAGTTTTGTTTGTAATGAAGGATGGATACTAATTAACTTTTTCTTATATATTGATTATGAATCTTCTAAACTCCAAAACTTGCATCGCCCATATGATAATTAATCCTATTTTTTGTCATTACTTCCAATCCTTGTTCTTGTTCTTGTTTTCTTATTAGCAAAAGATATTGGATGTCAATTTCAAATCATATAAAGCATATGTAACAGGCGAATTGGATTTATTGGTTCAAACTATTACTATATACCCTTTAAAAAAACTTATTTGTTGACAATAACTTGTATATTTACAATTTAACCAATAACACTATTGAAAATTTATTTTTATTGTAAATAGAAATCTCACTCACATAATTATTTTAGAACTGCATACGGTTTCCTCTTGATTTCGCTCGAATGAATGATTTTGAGCAAAATGAGAAAACATATCTTCCTTATGAGCAAAACTGAATGTAAATTATGTGTTAATCCAATTTAACTTGATGATTATTATACGAGTGGGATTGTCATATATAGTCAACAAACCTGAAAAATTAAAAGTGTCACTGATAAATGTATGCGTTAATATTATTGATCAATAATATTATTGATCAATGTATACGTTAATATTATTGACCAATAGGCAATAGTTTACAAATTATGTTATTATATATACTTAAAAAAGTGTCAAGGATTATTTTGGTTCAAGTCATTAACTTAACAAAAAATTTAACTTACAAATTATACTTTAAAAATTATGTTTGCGGATTTGACTGCCTTCCAAATTGTCAATTGTTTATAACGCCCTTTCGTCTACGACGCTTTCATCTTTGAAGACAATTAGTTAAATTAGTCCTAATCAGTAATCAATAGTTCACTACACATTTTTTCTTAGACGGCCAGAAGATACCTTATAATTAATTCCCTTTGTTTTATTTCAAGTTGTCCTTATAAAATATTTTAATATTTTTTACTTGAAAGATAACTTTTCTTTTAGGACCAGCTTAAAATAAATCATCGAATTCTTGACACATGAATTTTATAAACTTTTACATAAACTTACATTTGTAGACATATCATATTATCATGAACATATATTTGATAGGCAAATTGGAAATTAATAGTCCCAACTTTTATGTATTGGTCAATAATAATCACTACCAACGGTCCCAATTTTTAATTATTTTTGTCTCAATGGACCTCTGTTAAAAACACTTAGCGTTGTTAAGTTTTTTCCCGAGTTTCAAACTGATGTTTTAGGGCTTTTAATCAAAAGAACGATGTGAATTGACGGATGTAAACTTATCTTGAAACGGTTATCCAAGCGACGAAACAATGTTTCAATCCGGCTGTTTGAATTTCCAATTACCAAAAATCAAATCATTTGAATCACCGCTTTGAGATAAGTTTTACATCAGTCGAATCCTATCGTTCTTCCAATCAAAAGCCCTAAATTATCGGTTTGAAACTCGGGAAAAAACACAAACGGCGTTAAATGTTTTTTTAACGGATGTCCATTGAGACAAAAATTGTTGAAAGTTGGGACCGCTAGTAGTGATTTTTTAAGTTGGGATTATTATCGGCCAATACACAAAAGTTAGGATTATTTATTTCTAATTTGCCTAATTGATATGATATAACGTTGGTTTATACTTTTTTTCAATTAAGTCGGTATCAAGTAAATAATTATAAAATGGGCCATAGGTGCTTGATTCACAAAGAGAACCTCAAATTAACTAACTATTAACTGGTTTTCTGGACCAAAATGTATAACCGGTTATAAACCATCGGATACAGTCAGGTATAAAACGGTTTTTATTGGATTGTGTAGTAACCGGTTAGCTTGTGCATCTGCACCGCTATTTTTAAGTGTCTTTAGAAGGCCTAAATTAAATGCTTTGAGCCCAATTTTCTGTACACAAATAAATTTGCATCATAAAGGAATATTGCAAGTGTTGTGGGATATTTGATAATCTTGTGCCTCTAAATCATTTAGCATTTTTCTATAATCTACTTATTAAAATGTTTTATAAACCATTAAAATGCGTCTTTTTAGATAATCAAACACATTGTACTTCTAAACAACTTAGGGCGCGTTCGTTTCACATAATAGAATGGAATGGAATTGGAATTGGAATTTGCATAGGATTTGGAATTGTAAGAAATTGGATTTGGAATATGAACATTCCAATAGGAATTGCAATTTGAAGGAATTGAAATCCAATTCCATTCTTGATGTGTTCGTTTGACATGAATTGGAATCGAGTGTTTTTTTTAACGAAGATAATGGCGAAAACATTTTGGTTTTTTTTGTTTTTTTGTTTTTTATTTATATTTTGCGTTATGATTTTATTTATTTATTTATTTTGAATTTTTTGGGGTTTTCTATTAAGATCAAAAACCTCTCAAAAAAAACATTCAAAAATAATAATAAAAAATTCACAACTCAAAATATAAATCGAAAACAAAAAAGGTAAAAAAAAACAAAAATATTTTATTCGTTGTTCCCGTTAAAAAAAATCGATAAAATATTCCAACGAATTCACTTGAAATCCTCCACATATTGGAAGGATTTAGAATCCCTTTATTTAAAGGAATTTGAAGGATTTGGATTCCAATTACTTGACAACCGAACGCATCAAAAGGAAATTAAGATTCTAATTCCAACGAAACGAACACGCCATGTCATGGGATTTTAATTCCAATTCCTTTGAATTCCCACGAATTCTGTGAAACGAGCGCGCCGTTAGACGTAGCATCTTAATATAATCATTAAGAGGTTTTGACAAACGAAATGAAAACAACCTGTGTATCCATAATCCATATTACAATATGCCTAAAAAGGCTTAAGGAAGCCACAATATAGACATACACCTCTGATAAATGTTTAGTGATAAATTATATAACTTAAAACATTTTTTTGAAGAGTGTACTTGTTTAGCAAAGCAAGTAATCCATACAATGAATTCTTTCGGGTAAGTTGTCCATGAGGCCATGAACAGTTGATCAGATGAGCTCAAGTTGAAAATGATGTGAAAACCAGTTACAATTTATACAATCTTTCGGTTATTAAACATGATGTAGCAAAGCTACCAACTAAACCAATCATTTTGAATAAGGATTAAGGAAAATGCATTAACTAAATCTTAATTCAATCAAGAATTACAGGAGTATCATCAAACCGTTTCCGTTAACTACAACAAAACCCCAATAGACAATACACGCACACTCACCTGTTCTATCTTTTGAACTTTATGTTACCACAACTCGGGATTAAGATATAACTTACAAAAACCTAGCAAGAAAGAGTCGGTTTGAATCATTTTCCCCTCCTTGAAGCCCTACTAAACATATCTTTGATACTATGTGAATTCGTCTCCACTTTTACCTTCTTATTTTGCTTCCCATTTCGTGTAACTCTCTTCTCATTCCCCGCCTGTTCCTGATAACGGAACATGTTTTCAATTTATCATTTTCTAAACTTTTTTTTTTCAAGTTTGCAATCTCAGATTTTATTATAGCTAATCATTCCAAATACCTGCACAGTGGGATTAAATGATGAAGAAATACTTGTGTCCGCTGATTCAATTTTCATATCTGGTGCAGCAACTACCTCAACCATATTTAACCTGTAATTTTTGAAATTTGTCAGTTTCAAAAAAGTAATTAATTAAATAGAAGTAAAAGAATTTGTTACATACACAGTACCTAAGATTGTCACATAGTAGCTTACACCACGGGTCATCAACCAAGTATTCACCCAAAATCATCACCACATCAGCCACTGCACCGGGAAACAAAATTAATAATCATAGCCCACGGTAAGCAGTGTACACACACACACACACAAATTTATATATTTCACAAAGCATACAGATTTCCTTCTGGGTTCGGGCAGCATAGTTCTTATCGAGTTCGACAAGACTCTGCTTTAATTGTTGTACCTATCAATCATTAAGGTTAACAAGTAACAACAAAATAATCAATCTAACACCTTTTAATAAAAGCCCTCAACAAATATACACGCATAATGTTGCTAGTTACGATACCTTACACAACAACCACGCTAAAACCTTTGAATCGTTCAGTCTAAAAAACTTTGTGGATCCAATCTCTGCCACATAAACACGAACAAAACTTTCAAACCTTGTTGGTAGGTAAAATAAAAATATAGTATACAAAAAGGACACACGACACATAAAGAATTTGTATAACCAAATTCAGGAGGCTTGTACCTTTACAATCACAAACTATTTCCATAGATTTTTCTGCAATTGTTGATAAATAACAGTATCCAGGATAATCTTGAAGGTAAATGATCTCATCAAGTTGCCTAAACTTCCCGGGATCATTTCCATTCTGCATCAACCGCACACAAACCAGATATCAGAGTTTCTAGTATTACATTCAAATTATTATTAATTATTTATTACACGAGTACGTACCTTCATTCGTGCTTGGTGAAACATGGGCAACAGAATGAACACGGGGTCAACTGATGTAGCCGCGTACAGCCCACCATCTGCTCACACGTAAACATATTATTAAAAGATACACATTTTACCTACATTTATTGGAAGAAAAAAAAAGATAAAGAATAAACACACTCCCCTATCACACACATGTTTGGTTATTAATAGCAAAACATTTTATTTTTACAGATGACTCAAACGTTGCTACAAATTGAATATATCAAGGCTGTCCCCGAAAATGGTTAAAAAATTTGGGGCCAAAGGCGAGATAATTTGGGCCCTTAGTAAGAAGAGTTTTTGTATTGGGCTTAAAACAATTAAATTATTAAATTGGCATATTGGTTATGATTGGATTGTGCAAAATTTTTTTTATTAAAATAGGCTCAAAGGAACTGGTAAATTGGGTTTAAACATTGAGTATAAATATTTTTTTCAAAAAAAATTAATAATAAGCTTGTTTAGGCTCGCGATCCAGCTCAGGCTAGTTTATTAAACAAACTTATTTTTAAGCTCGATCTTGTTTAAGCTCAGCTCAATTCAAGCTTTTAGCAACCCTAGCACACACATACAAAGATAACCATATAAATGAAAAAAATCATACACCTAAATTCAGTATGGTTCATCAATCATCAAACACGGCATTTTGACACGAAACAAATTTTTTGTTAAATCAATACAATCAGTAAACTTAGTTACCTTCAGAGATATAATCTCCAATGAACCATGACCCGTAGCGTTGTTTAAACCAATTAAGCTCTTGAAGGCCACCATTAATCAGAAGATAGGATGTACTCTCTCCTGTTGGATTGGAACAACAGAAAGCACTTACATTTTGTTATAATTTCAATATAATAAGTTAGTTAATAATATACAAAAATGAATCTATATATTAATATTATTATTACCGGTTTTAGGATGGCGAAGTTGGAGAAAGTGTCCGGTGGCAGAAGGATCTGAATTAGCAATGTTAAAACAACATTAACCCTAAATTGGATGGCTTATTGTATGTATAGTCACAGATTATTGTTCCAACAATCAATTTGCATTTGGTTTGATTACCTGATGAAGCAATAAGAACACGAGGATCTTCGAGATCTTCATACCAAGCCATTGCGTGCGACTAATTTGGGGGAAATGGTCACCTAGGGTTTTAGTGACAAGTGAAGTCAATTTGGCGGGGTTTTGAGTATTGTCGCGCCAAATATAACCATGGGATTTGGTCGTCTAATTAGTGTCCAACGCCCACGTAAGCGGAGACAAATCTTACAATGGCCGTGTCAAAGCGAACTCCGCTCGGTTTTGAAAATTGGTTTTATTGTAAGTTGAAACCGTATTGAATGATAACATTCTAAGAAATTTTACATCGGTTGTAATAAAAAATATTCTTGATTCATAAAACATTTTATGTTTTTTAAATCACCAACATACTTTGAACTTATATGAAGCAAATAAAAAGTTCTTTCTAAATGTGCTCATACGATAAAAGAAAAGTGTAAGATATATCATATATTGCTTAAGTTTCCATTCTCCACCAACATAAACAAAAGTAAATATATGAGTTTGGGTGTGTCGGATGTGTAATCCATCAAAGGCAAATTAGACAATATTTGCGGTATTATGAGTCGTATATCACACACTAAATGTGAACTTCAATAATACATGATCTAATTTATTTTTAAAACGGCTACTTTGTTATATTTAGGTTATGTCTCCAAATTTGGAGAGCACAAATACCCAACTCTGACCATATAATGCTGTCTTAACCGGGACCACGCTAGCTTTAGAGTTTTGCTTGGGCATTCCCCCGCGAAAACATATCACCGGCTGCCACTTGACAGTTGTTAAACCGCCACAAGAGCATAACTATCTGACGTAACACATGGTGGGACGAAAACTCGGGTGGACTCAGGGTTCGAACTGACAACCTATACACAAGGCCTAGCTCAAATTCTTCATTAATATTCATGACGAAAACCGGGTGTACCCAGGGTTCGAACCCTGAGTACAAGACCTAGCTCAAATTCTCCATTGTCAATATTCACCCAGAAGTGTCATACGTGGGATTCAAACTTGAATCTTCACTGAATAACCCAAACCTTCTACCACTAGGCCGGCCACAAGTGCGAAATCCGACCAATAAATCAAGAGATGATTAAAATCCAAATTTTCTAATAATGATAATAATAATAATAATAATAATAATAAATAAATAAATGTTGGTTGCTCCGTTTCCCCATCAATCCAATCACCGTGGTTGAACCAACACAGATGTCGACACCATCAACCACCACTACGCCACCACCATCCACCACCATCCGTCCATGGTTCGACGACTTCCTCTCCCTATCCTCCCTATCTCTCCCACTCTCCTTCCCAGAACTCTCCCACCGCATCCAAAACAACCTCCACACCTTCCACACCAACTACCTCTTCATCTCACTCCTCATCTTCCTCCTAACCCTAATCACCCACCCCCTCACCTTCTTCCTCTTCCTCGCCATCATCCTCCCTTCATTCCACTTCCTTTTTAACCGGCACGAGCCTCTAATCGTCTTCGGTTTCGAATTCGGTCAACGATTCATTGCGATTGTGCTCGCTGTCGTTGTTATATTTGCCCTAACGGTTACTCATATCTGGTGGAATGTGTTTCTGTCGGTGTTGATATCTGCGGCTGTTGTTTTGTTGCACGCGAGTTTGAGGACTCCGGATGATGTGGAGGAGTCGCCCTACGGCGCGTTGCTTTCGGTTATTGACGAGGATGAAAATGAGCGTGGACCGTATACGTTGGTGTGAGGAGTGGTGAGGATAATGCAAGTCAGGTTAGTGATGGTAGAGGTGGTGTGTGTTTTATGAAATTGTGTTTAAATGATTGTAGATTGATTGATTGATTGATTGATATTTGCAATTGATTTGTGAAATTAAAATCTTTGATTGCTCTATAATGATTTCATTGTTTGTGTGCTAACTTGTGAACATGAATTAGTGAAATGTGTGTAGCTTATCTTAATGAATGCATAAGTTTTCTTACGGTTTTGAATGTTTTGCGTGGCGCCTAAAAATGTAAAAATTGTATAGCAAATGAACTACAGAAGTGCAAATTCACAGCTGTTTTAAATAAAAGTTGTAAATAAATTCAAAATGACTTGAGAAATTACATGAACATGAATTTATGAACACGAACACGAGATATTGGAAATCAGCTTATTAACATACTGATTTGGAAATCGACATTTAACATATTTAATTTGGAGATGGATGTTTAAACCAAACTGCCATTTTATAATTATAGTGTAAAACTATAGTTAACAATAACTTATACAGTAACAAAAGTATACTTATAGTCATATAGACATCTTATGCTGATTGGAGTTTATAACCTTTGAAAGTTTAAAGCAATTAGAGATTTTTATATAGAATTGATAATAAAATATTTGTTAATGTGCATTTGTGCTTAATTAGCATACCTATCTCATGCTTTATCATTTCTTCATATATTTAGTAGAAATAGTTAATCATCATGCTGAAGTGCTGGTAAAAGTGTTTGCACACCTCATTTATTTCAATAAATGCACTGAAAAATTGATCCATTTATAACTATTTGGGTACCTGATGTCTCGTCTGACTTTTCCAACCGAAAACCCATTTTTATGAGCTTTTATTTTTTGTTTATTTGACTTGTTAAATCTATTTGAGATGAACTTAACCAAAATTGATGCACATAAGTATATGGGCTGATCAATGAAGTTCAGTGAATTGAAAATACACTTTAGGTTGACTTTTTGTTTGACCTCTTTCACCTATTTGAAGATTGTTGATAATTGTTTTATATATATATATATATATATATAATTTTAACCTGTTTGAGATGGACGTAACTAATATTGACACATTCATGGGTAAATGGGCGAAATTAAAGATTAATCTAAACTTTTGAATTGCTTTACGAGGTCACCCGAGTTAAAATTAAAAGTTGCGAGTCTAGCTTAAATGAGCTTGGGTTTAAAAATAAGCTTGTTTAATAAATGAGCCTAAGCCTAAACTTCACTTATCTTATCGAGCTCGAGCTAGCTCACGAGCCTAAGTGAGTATCATTTTTATAGTTTTTATTTAATATATTATATGTAGTTTTATAATAATTATTGTTATATACTTATATACAACATTATAATAAAAATTAGTTAATAACAATAAGCGAGTCGAACTGAGCCCGAGGTTGAAAATTACTCACGAGTCGAGCTCGATCTTTAGAAAAATAGTGTTCGAAACGAGCCAAATTCAGGCTCGAGCTTGCAAAAGTTAAACGAGCCGAGCTCAAGCCTAAATGAGCTTTGGGTTGTCTTGTTTACACCCCTAATGCATATGTGTTGCTTGGTTTTAAAAGGCGTGTTTTTGCTTGCTTTTGCGGATTGAGGCGTTCTATGGTTTCTGTCATGGTGATTGGTGAGACAGGTTCTATGGTTTCTGTCATGGTGATTGGTGAGACAGGGTCATTGCGGGAAGTGGGATTGTGGTGGGCTCTTCATGTATAGGCTAAGCAATAGGTACTGTATGAGGTGGGACGGTGTTACCGCCCTTCATCTGTGTGGTGTTGGTTTTGAGCTATAGTGGGAGAAGGCGTATTGAAGACCTAGGCGGGCCCTTCATTTACAATAAGAACATCATTGAGTTTTGTTTCTTTTTTACTTCTTTTTTGAGATTTATTTCTCTGCTAGTTTTGTCACTTCCAATCTGCATCACAAGGATTTGACCTTTTTTTTATCATGAATTTGAATTTGTTTTACATTAGGGTCGAGGTTTAGAACAACTTTTTGGCTGCAGATGTCATTAGCATGGTGATGAGATAACCAATACATTTCAATTACCACATCCATCTTTCTCATGACCATAAGAATAAGATCAATAGAATAAGCTTCACCTTCTACTTCAAGAATACAATTAGATATGCATAGATAATAGTGGAGTCTTACAATGGTTTAGGTAACTTAATAGCAGCATTAGAGACAAATTGATTTAAGAGATTTAAGCATTCGCATCACAGGTGTTCAAACTAAAACAACAAATGCTCGTGATGAGATTGCTGTTGGTGCATGTTTGTGCCAGTAGTTCATTTGTTTATTGTTTGATTATCGAGTCAGTAATGAATACAATGTCTGTGTTGATTTACGTTTATGTTTTTGGTTGTTAACTGCTGGCCGAAGTTAAGTAGCGGCGAACTTAACTTAGACGACTTCGCTTGGTCTGTGTAAAAGGTGAACTTGATGTGAATATAAGTCAAGTTCGGCCTAGGGTTTTGTGTTGTTGCTTTTTTTGCCTCCAGCCTTTATTCTCGTTTCTCTGCTTATGTGCTGATGGTTACTGGGATATTAATCAATACAAGAAGCTTTTACCCTTACATTCGTTATGTGTTTCTACTTGTTCTACACTATCTAACAAACGTAAACGGATACTAAGTGGATTCCGCACCCATAGAGTTCGTGACCATCTTATAATCGATCCATTCTGGGGACCTACACTTGCTTAATGAGACATTCTAACGGTGATCTACTTTAAGTGAAAGGATCAAGGAGTGAACACAAGTGAAGTAGTTAACCTTCATCGGAACCACTACACATTGTAATGCTTGTTTGTATAGCTCATCGTTACAACGCCTATGATGTTTGGGATATTTTTATGCCAGTTACCTTTTATTTTTTATTTACTACTCTTGATTATCAAAAAGAGTTTTCGATTACAAATAATTGAGAAAAAAAACACCCAATTCACCCAATTTAGGTGTCTACGGTTTTGATGGCAGAGATTTTAGTAAGCAAACTCATAAATATCAACTAAGCGGCTTGACATGTTTCAGAAACTGTTGGTCAGCTTGGGATATCACTGACAAAAGATTTAGAACATTCACACTAACCACAATATGTAATTTCTAAGTACTGAAGTACAATATGAAATAACCAACAGCTCAATGGAGGATTTTGAAGTGTAAGTCAACCTCCTTTGTTTTTTACATTGACCATGTGTGTGCTAGTCCAAAGTGATACATTTTACACTTGTTGCTACAAAGTTCAAACACTTTAGTCAAATATGAAGATCATGTTGAAAGATAAAACCAAACTTTTAAGTGGTTTAAAAATCGAACGTTATGTGCATTTGGTAGATATGAGAGATTTTTCACAAACGCATTAGAAGATTCAAATTCAAAGTATTAAAGATCTTATCGATCCGGTCCACATTTAAATTATAGGTGCTCAAAACTTCCAAAAATGTCAAGGTTTATGAGCATCCTTTGCAAAGACTTGCTGTGCACAATTGTTTGGCTAACACGATTATTTGGCTAACACCTAAACGTTTATTAGTAACCAAGAATCCGCTAGAAACTTGATTACAATTGATAATCCCTACACGGTTTATGTAGACCGAACCTAGACAATCTAATTAGGATTGCTAAACAAGAGGGTTGAGTGAAAAAGTAAACTTGTCCTAATAACTTAAAACAATTTACTTGTATAAGTAATAGCCATCTTTATCTCCTTTGACTGGTGTGCCGACTTGTGCCCCAAGTATTGCGAGGATTCACAACATTGGTAAACACGGACATTTGGAGTGTCTTCAAGAGTATGTTCACCAAAATCCTGATGTTGTTTCAAGATCAATGATTTTTTAGTGTTCAATGCCAAACTGAATAACGAAAAACCATTAATCTCAACCACGAAACCCCCAAAATTACTAAACTCTGTTAAAAATTCTTCGACCTCGCTCAAAACAGCGGAAATCTGGGATCAATATACCCCAAGGAACCCTATACAAAGTTTCTCACATGGAAGAAATCTCTTACATTTGCATTAGTAGTTAAGCTTCTATAATCATTCATAAAGTAATTATAGAAAACGGTTGGTACATTATGCTAAAATCACATGAGAATTCACATCTATATCTTCACTTGTAGACAAAAAGTCACTTATACATGTGGCATACACAACACTAGTAGAATGATTTCCTAGGTCCTTAGTAACCTTGTTAAACTAAGCCCTGGTTTCTCATTCTACTCGTTGAGAAAAACAAAGCTTGCTTACATTCATGTCGATTCAAAGGATGGTAATTACTTCAAAATTTTAAAAACTAGTTTTATGTTAAACTAAGCTCCAGTTTCTTCTTCTCCTTCAACTTAGAGGTCAGGTCCTCTTCCATTAGAGCTCGACCACTTTTCAACATTGTCCGCCACCAAGCTACGAGTTCATCCTGTAAAAAACAAAGATTTATGATGCAAAAAGAAAAAAAAATCACAAAATATTTAATTAATCTTTGTTCTTAATTAAAGTTATTTTTCGGGCTTTTAGAATTTGCAAAAAATTACCAAAATGATAAGTTTACCTCAAGAAAATCACAGTTAGAGATATATCGGCATTCAACCAAGCATTGCACACCTCCAATGTTGACACGGATAGGCTGCTTGGACCCTTTCGACGGGTTTTCATCTTCAACATCATTGTAAAATACTTATTGTTAGGATTCTAAGCCACAATAGTTTATATAACAGAAAGATACTTTGACTTTTAAGGTCAACCGATATGAAAATGTCTACAACCAACAACTTTTGATCCAACTATTTTCTCAGCAACTTAAGGGTGTGATAAATATTTTTAGATACAGAACAGATTCGTATCATTTTGGAAGTTGAAAATTGAAAAGTGGTTTTGACTTTGGAAAGTCAAAACTTTGTACTACTCTTTTAAGGAATGCAAATATGAAGAATTAGACCATGAACCCATACCAGTTATGCAAGCAACATAGTACCCTGCTCCCCCTACTCCCTCTTCCCATTTTGAAAGCCGCAACCGTAAAAAATATCCTTCCAAATTTGAGACTTCGGAACGAGAATTCATCCATCTGAATACATAATAGAAATCAATTATAATGTATAATTTATAGAATATTTATATAATATAATGACTAAAATTATTTAATATATTATTTTTACAGTATGCCGATTAAAACAGATTCTTCACCACTATAATTTTCTTAAAATTTTGGTTTAGTTAATAGTTTACTGCTATTATCTTTAGTACCTTTTCTTTTTGCTACTGTTTAAATTCCCCGTGCCAGTGTGCCACGCTTTATGTTATATGGATATGATACTTTACATGTCAAGAAGAAGGTTTTCGGAGACAAGGGTTTTAGCGGGAGCAACACCTCTTATCTTTCTATGAGTGAGATTTTACTTGGTGCATTTGTTTGTAATAATTAAAAGCAAAAGTGGAGAGAGAGGTCTTACTTGAGGATGTCTGTCCGAGACAACCTAAGCCTCCTTATGGTGTTAAATATTTCTTTCGGTACACTGAGGATCTTGGCTTGATTCAACATGTTATCAGAGGTTGAACCCGTTTGGTTAACATTTGATACCTTCACCTTCTTCTTGAAGAACACATTTTTACTTTCATTTATGTGTAAACAATCGCGTGATTCATGGCCCGTTTTGCCACAAAAGTAACAAGTTCTAACTGCAATTTGTGCAGCGGGCTTAAGGGCATCATCTTCATTTGAGGAAGTTGCTGCAACCGGTTTCTTGCAGCCAGCAGAAGCAGAAGTCGATGTAGATGCAGAACCGGAACCAGAAGCAGTGTGTTTGAGCTCTGAGTTGTTATTGAACAAGATTATTTGTTTAGAGTTCTCCATTTGTGTTTTTGTTTCATCAACACGTAGCGAATACAAAGACTGAAAAACAGACCGAAACCCGAATATTTTGCTGACAACGTTATTTAACGCTTTTTCGTCTTCGATTGGAGGATGATCGTCTTCTTGTTGATTAGGTTTGACCATGTTTGAAATCCAATTCCTGAAAGAACTGTCTTGTTTTTTGACCACACTACATTCTTGACTTTGAATCTTGAGTCTTTTACTTGTATTAATCAACCGGTTTTCAAAACCGCTTCTTTTATTAATTTTCGATGCACTGTTGCAGCTTTCCATGCTTTCTCCTGATGACTCTTCACCCACTTCTTTAACATTCACATCATTTTCAGCTGTTTCTTCAACCTTTTCAAGATAAGCGGGCCCACCTTGTTCTCTAATGTCTTGCGTTAATCCAATATTTCCTGATATTTCAGGATCACTAGTGTCAGAAGTAGTTATCCGAATAGGTTCGTGAACGAACTAAACAACCGACTGAACAGGATTAATTAAACAATCAAGGTTATTTTTATTCACGTTCGTTCGTTAAAAATGAGCATGTTCGTATTTCTATATGTTCATTCAGTAACAGTATAAGCGAATGGCTCGTGAACATAGACGAACGAACTTAAAAAAGTAATGTGAAGAACAAGAACGCTCATATTCGTCCGTTTATTAGATAAACAAACATAATTGATATTCCCCTTCGTATGGGTTCATGAACTGTTCATTGAGCATTTGGTTCGTTTACAAGCCTATATCCAAACACTTGAAACTGATTGTCTTGACACGTAACAAATAATATTTGAGAAGTAATGAAGTATATTATAACCGCACCTTCACTGTTTATAAACTCCTTTCCTTTGCCCTTATTATCAATGAAGCCACCATTTTCAACTGTATTTTAAAATAAACTTTTCAATATTTATATCAAATGTTAAGTCAAAAAACCGTAAATTTGACTTCAAAATCTTGGTCAAGGAAGAATACGCCATACGTACCTGTGGGACCAAGAGCGGATTTGGCCGACTCGTCAAACATACAGTTTTCATCACTGAAAAGACAAGGTTTGGTGCCAGCAACGCAGTTGGTGCAGCCACCGCACTTGATGATTAAACCGTTCTGTGTGGACCAAACTAACTCGGGTAAGGGACGGTGTCCCACAATGGTGTCGGTTCTTGACCTCGAGTTTGCATTTGCACCTGCATCTGTGCCACTAAGCGTCTCAACGGGTTGGTTTTTAACACCGAGAGCAAGACTTAAATCAATTTCATTATCTTTCATCTTCTCCATTACCCTATGTTTGATACAAATCATAAACAAATATAAAGTCAGGTTGTCTTGTAGCAATCACTCACTCATTAGTCACCATTCATAAATCATCATCAACAATATAACTAATCAAAAACACAATAAAAAAAATGTGCAAATATAATTATCCGGTTTTGCTAAACAAACACCACCGAAAAGGTTATTACCGGCTGTACTCCCCTTCAGCTATCACAGAGCCATTTCACCTGTATATTCATTGTATGCTAGTGTTTAATGCGATTCCTTTTATACAGCCGATTAACTCACATCGTATTCTTAATTTGTATACGAGCATTTAGCCTTGAAGATTATTGTATATGCGCATATAGCCCTAAAAATCAATCAAACTAGTAAGGTACAGTTTTTAGTTTATTTTATTAACCCCCTTTTATATAGAAAGAAATAATTGTGGAACTAAACATCAACATAACTGAATATCATCAACTGAACTGAAGTGGGACAGATTTAAAATCTGGTAAATTCTAGTTTGACTTTTAAAGTCAACCAGCATCTTCTTTTTTTCTTTTATAAATTAAAGATCAAATTCTGAAACTGGAATCTAATAAAACTGAAGATGAAATTCAACATATTACCAATCAATTCAAGTTGAATTAAATCTTCAAATAATTAGGACTGCATGTAGTCAAACCTTAAAACTAATGAAAACGTGAACAGAATCTGGACCCAACTGAAACAGATTCATTCAAGGAAGAAGATACTTATACTTAATTGAAAAGGTAAACACAAAATCTTATTATTCCAGATTCATTAAAATGAATAGCTACCTAATTGAGCTGAGAGCATAAACAAATCAAAATTATTAAGTAAAGTATAATAATAAGAAAATATAAAATAACAAAAAGTGAAATTGCTTACCAAAAATGGAAGTGATATAAAGTAAATGATAATTGAAAATCCAATGGGTTTACCAAAAATGGAATGCAAATGTTTCGAAGTTCCACACACACAAACAGAAAGAGAAGAGAGAGAGAAAGAAGAAATATAATATTAATATTAATTAATAATTAATAAGAATAAGAGTATGGTCTTTTCCAAGTCCCAGTTGTACAGTAAGCTGCTTTTCCCATTGTGGTTGACGATCTGCCACGTGGAAGATTCTCTATGGAATTTGCTTTTTTAATATTCTCGCCTTGGACGTGGAGCCGGATCCTTAATTCTTGGGCCGTTCAAAGCGTTCGACTCTCGACGTTGCTCGCGTCTCGCTCGTAATTTGTTTAGAAAATGCTCGCTCGTTTTTTTGTTTGATTGTAAACGAGCCGCTCTGCTCGGTTCGTTTGTAAAGGATTCAAACAACAAGCAAAGGTATGCTCGGTTCGGTTCGACTCGAATATTTTTAATTTATATTATATATATGAACAAATATACAAATATATAAGCAAAACACATAAAATATAAGCATACAATTTTTTAAACCTTTTTAAAATTTTCATATTCCGTCAATTTTATGGTTTTATTAGTTTGATTCAAGTTTATAGGATACTAAAAGTTTGTTCACATGTTTGTCATATCTCACTTCAAACTTCTTTCTCCTAAAACTTTACTACCTATACGTTTGTCTAAAATCTACTAATTTTTTACAAAATATATTATTTGCATTCTTCAAATTTGTTTCTTATTGAAAATTTTAAAGTGAAAAAGAAATACAAAATGCTCGAAATCGCTCGGTGTTCGATCGATAAATACTCAGTTCGATTTTGGCTCGTTTTGTTTTTCGCTCGGTTCGAATTTCAGTCGTTCGGTTCGGTTCGGTTGTAAACGAACCAAGCAACAAGCAAGCCTTCGCTCGAGTCGGCTCGGCTCGTGTACAGCAAAGCGTGAACCGTGTCGGGATGTATCGAACCTGGTTAAAGAAATGGGTTTTGGTTATTAATTTATAGAGTTGAAAATGAAGAAAAACTTTCATCTGTTGTAATATTATCAGGGTCAGGTTATTATATAAATGAAGACAAAAATAGAAAAAATGAGAATGATTTGTAGTTACACCAAAAAATAATTCAAAAAAATATAAAAAAAATTAATAAAATAAAATCATAACTTTTTAATAAAAAACAAAAAAAGTAACCGTCTTTCACGTTCTAAAAAAAAACAATGTTGAATGAAAAACATCATTATGTCTTTTTGTTCATTGTGTTTTTTGTTTATTTTCGTCATTGATTGTATCTTTTTTTCCCTTGACGTCGTGTCTTTTTTCTTAATATTGTTATATTACTCAACATTGTGTTATATTTTGTTCTGTATTGTGTTATATTTTGCGATTTATTGTGTATTTTTTTACTAATAATTGTGTTTTTTGTTCATTTTAATCATTGTGTCTTTTTTTTGTCATTGTGGCTTAATATTGTTATATTACTCAACATTGTGTTATATTTTGTTCTGTATTGTGTTATATTTTGTGATTTATTGTGTATTTTTTTAGTAATAATTGTGTTTTTTGTTCATTTTAATCATTGTGTCTTTTTTTTTTTGTCATTGTGGCTTTTCATTTTTTTTTTGAACGGGAATGGAGGGATACATTTTAGTTTTTAAAATTTTTCAGTTTCTATTTATATTTTGAGTATGATTTTTTTATTATTATTTTTTAAATTTTTTTTGAAAGGTTTTTGTGTGGTCACAAATCCTTCTCACACTACTCATTTTTATATCCCTCACTATTTTAACTTTTCCCTTTGTATAATCCCCACTATTGTTGAGGAAAACTGTGGGCCAACTTATATATGAAAATTGGATTTTGATCATCTCAACTATTGATTATTGGCAAATAAAAGTCTCTACTAACGAGTTAACTGCTGACAATCTCATCTTTTAACATATTTGCTCTCAACGATTCGCTACTAACAGAATCCTAACATGGTTAGTTGCCAGTCACCAGAAAAACATTTTGGCTGAAAAATTCAACATTTTTCGTCATTCAAAAATACAAAAAATACATATAATCCTTGAAAAGAATAGGCTGGCTTCCAATCTTCCATGGTAAAAAATTTCCAACCCAAACTTCCAGGCCCAAATGTTGTCCAATTAATCTACAAAACTGTGTTTTAACAATTCTAACAAACTACATACGCAACAAAAGCATATTTTTAGCTTATAACATTAATATATACCCGTGGATCCATGATATCCTTTATCTCAACCCGACTAAATCAAGAAAGATTATCAAAACACCAAAACTTTGTTGAAATTAGTATACTTTTAATGTATACAATCTTCTAAATTGGGTTTGGAACTTGAGGGAGATACACTAGCTGCAATCTTGCACATAACACTAAAGACGGAGTTTCATTTTGAGATTTAGTTTGTTGATTTCTAAATGGAAAATTTTAGCATTCACGTTGAAACTTTGAAACTTTCACATATCAATCCCAATTTGATATGTGAATGATGTGATGATAAAAAATGGTCAAATAAACAAATCCCAAAGTTAAGTGATGAATATGTTATGTAATCGGCTAGGCATCACTCACACGATTGGTCTTAAAGATCTTTTAATATAAATTTTATTTTTTTCTTAATGTAATTAAATAGTGAATAAAAAAAAATCATAGGCACATACATAGGGCTGTAAACGACCAAACTGAACTGGACGATACCCTGTACATATTTATCTATTAAGCTTTTGTCAGACAATAGACGGTTCACTAACACTCTACCGAATGAAAATTTGTGTCCGTGTCCGTCCATTAAAAAATTGAGTTTATCCATACCCATTTGTGTTCGTTTGTTAATATTGTAAACAGACGCTAATGGACAGTAAACACTAAGGGGCGCTAATAGACAAACGAGCGCATGGACACTAATGGACAAATGAACACTAACAGACACTAATGAACATTAATGGACAAACATACATAAGCGACTCTAATGAACAAACGAACATAAATGATTAGATTTTGTTTCCACTTGGTTTATATATGAGGCCATGAGGGCTGGGTAATCTCGTAGAAAACCAAATAATTAAAACATATTAATTACAAAATATTATGCATTACCGGACCTAACGAATGGACGTTACCGGATTGACGTTACTATACGTTCACGAACACTATTTTGAACAAACACGCCTCTGTCCATGTTCGTCCGTTAAGCTAACCGAACGAAAGTTTTTGTTTATGTTCGATTCATTTATTAAACGGGTGAGTATGACAAACTTATTGCCGAACGGACGACCGGACGCCGCTGAACAGACGGCCGGATGTCCGGTTCGTTTACATCCCTACGCATACACACTTCCATATGAATAGTGATTGTTTTAGAAAAACTATAGTGGAATTGTTTCACACTCAATTTGGTTGAGGAAAGGATCACATATTAATAGTCATAAAAATGAGTAAACCGAATGCTATGAAATTTAGTTTGATGAATATGAAATTAACAAAGGATAATCTAATTGTATTTTGAGATATGAGATCACTAAAATAATTTATGAAGAGGTAGGTTCCAGCAGAGCCCAGTTGGACCCGCAGGACTCACCTTGAAGAGAGACGTCTGCGCAGAAACCAACTGGATCCGCAGGACCCACCATGCTCAGAGACGTGACGTCCTTACGCGCAGTACGCAAGCTGTTCCCGCAGGAAATGCCTCCCAATGGCGAAGTACTCCGCCTGTTCCCGCAGCTACGGATACAAGCCATCAGGGAAGGCCACCCGCGCAGCAAGGCTACACGCACAAGGCACTTAGCTCTCAAAATAATTCAGTAGTCACCTGAAGGAACGAGCAAAGCCGGGAACAATCCCGCACAAAGGCGGGAGGGGGAATACTCCCGCCCAAATGAGCCAGTCCGTACGATACTGGAGGATCTTTTGTACTGTACCTGACGAGGTATGGGCAAAAGATCTGACCAGAGATACGACAGCTCATTGACAACAGTATGGCGAGCAGCATGCTCTTGTACTGTATGTCACTATTAGCCGCTGCCTACTCACCAACTCCTGTCATACCACGTGCATAGCCTGCAATTGGTGGAAAAGGAATAGTACACAGCAGGCCTGGTCACTGTCAGCCGCTGCCTACCCACCAACTATCAGCATGGCACGTGCGTAGGCCACAGTTGGTAGAACAGGAATACTATTCAGCCGGCTATACCCTCTTGGAAACCTACCTTCGGCTATAAATACCCCAAATGGTATGATCATCTCATCTTATCTTGTATCTTACATCTTATACCTGATATCTGCTCTAGCAATCTCTTAATATACACTTATATTCAAGAGCAATCTAGTCTGATTCTCACGCCGGAGGGTGGTCACAAGGAGGTACCCCCCCCCCCTTCTCAGTGACAAGCTCACGGTGTCTGTTTTGCAGGTTATTAGAAGAACCATCTTTGCCGGATCTAACCACTCGTGGGAAACATCTATTTAACCCCCAGATTATCCGTAATCTGCCGGGGTCCATTAGTGTTTCTTCATTGGCGCCATCCGTGCATAAAAGCTAGAACTTCATTTCTTTTCAGTTTTTCAAACTTCTGGAAAGATGGTTAAATAAACTCCGGTAACCACAACCCCATCTACTGGGGGGAATACCGGCGACTACACAGTTTTTACGAACACTACCCCGGTTACCCAAGCCGGGGAAAGTGCAGTAAATTTTACGAACACTACCCCAGTTACCCAAGCTGGGGCAAGTGCAGTAAATAATCGCCCACTGGGATTCACCGATACCCAGTTAGAGAGACAACGAACGAGGCTCCCCCGCCAAACACTCGATGAAGTTAAAGCGTGGGCGGAAGCACGTCAAAAAGAATTCCAAGCTGAGTTGGATGAACGCTTACGTTCACTCCAACAGCCTGAGGAATTCGGAGAGTACTTGGACAATGATTCGGAGGAATCCGATAGTGACGCAAACCCTCGTCATAGGGCGAAAGGGAAGCGTAAGGAAACGGACCCCCAACCGAGAAGGCGTTTTGGAGAAACCTTCAAACCAAAAAACGCGGGTGGAAACCCACGTGACTTCTCCAAAACATTTACACCAACTGCTGCAAAGGCGGGAACGTCCAAATTCGCAAGGGACATTGCGGAAGCAATCGTCCCGAAAAGTGCCAAACAGATGTCCAACATCGGCACTTACGATGGTATATCTGATCCAGACGATCATTTGAACAGGTTCATAGCGGGGGCAACCGTCAGTAGTTGGACGGAACCTACGTGGTGTTACATGTTCCAAATGACGCTTGTTGGGGCAGCTAGAGCGTGGTTCGATTGTCTACCGGTCCACCACATCTACGATTGGGAATACTTCCAGCAGAAGTTTAGCCAACAAAGAAAGTATACCGAGGAGCAATGGACAATCCTCAATTGCATTCGAGAGGAAGATGAATCTTTGCCAGACTTCATCACTCGCTTCAACTCAAAGAAGCCAAGTCTGGGTAATATTAGCGAAGATCTTGTTCGCGCTGCTTTCATCCAGGGCGCGAACGACCCAGAGCTCATCCGCACCTTAACGGGTAGAGATGGCATGCCATCCACATGGGATGCCATCATGACAGCAGCTAAACGCTTTGCGGAAACGGAGAAGCAACTGGGTAGAGATCTCCCCCAGAGCACAAACCTCTACACCCAGAAAACAAGAGAAGACAACGTCCTTACCGCCCGACTAAACAAAAAGCGGAAGCTAGGCATTTGGCAGTCAAGGGTAAACTTTGACACCTCATCCGGCTTGCAACATCGGTTAGGCGGAAGGGATAACGTACAGTCGAACCAGAACTCCAGATGGACGCCACTCACCAAAAGCGTCACCGAGATATTCGCCACTGAGGAGCTCCCATGCCAAAGGCTCCAATAATCCGACATCGTCACAATGCTGATCGGAGCAAATACTGTGACTTTCACAGGACAAAAGGCCACAACACTGAAGAATGCACAGACGTAAAGGACATCGTCGAAGCATTTGTCAGAGATGGGACGCTCGCGCACCTCGTGGCGTAACGAACGCTGAGCAGGCTGACGCGTGTAGAACCCCAGTTGGGGAAAACACGAATAAAATTGCAGCTTAAATGTTGGAGACTACATACTGCGTAAACAACGAGATCCCGAACCAGGTGCATATCGGCTCGATGGCACTCCCATCCCAACAACATGGAAGGGAGCTCAATTACACAATTTGCATGTAGATCAATTCCAAATTTGTAAAGAAAAGGCCCAGAGCCACTTCTAATGGAAATGATTCTCCTTAGAACA
Organism: Bidens hawaiensis; assembly: GCF_021521415.1. Classification (NCBI taxonomy): domain Eukaryota; kingdom Viridiplantae; phylum Streptophyta; class Magnoliopsida; order Asterales; family Asteraceae; genus Bidens; species Bidens hawaiensis. The sequence goes on along the minus strand of NW_027505685.1, from coordinate 1,056 downwards.
TCGACGCTGATGATTTTACATTTATACTTATGAACTTTCCACACGGATATGCCGGTCTTCACCGCATACATAAGTGTGAAAGAAAGTCGTTGCGTGGGGAAGGCGGCAAAACCCGCATAAACCCAAAAAAGGCAAACCTTCACGAAGGTCAGTTAAAGGTAAAGTTCAGTCATCCCACTAAATGAAAGTGCCGGTCTATCCGCACGAATCATGATAGAGGAAACCGAACTAACCTATTGACAACAGCGCGTTCGAACGGTTAATTTATTCAACACTGATATGCCGGTATTCACCGCATACTTACCTGGAAAGTCGTTGCGTGGGGAAGGCGGCAAAACCCGCATAAACCCAAAAAACGGCAAACCTTCGCGCAGGTCAGTCATAGGTAAACTTTGATCATCCCACTAAATGAAAGTGCCGGTCCTAACCGCACAAATCATGATAGAGAAAACCGAACTAACCTATTGACAACCGCGCGTCGAACGGTTAACTTATTCAAAATACTTAGAAAATTTCTAACAGAAGGATGAGGAAAACCTCCACGCAGGTCAGATGTAGGCAAAGTTTAGCCATCCTACTAAGTGCAAGTGACGGTCTTACCCGCACAATCACGAACGAGGAAGCAAAACTTCAACCTATTATCTACCACATTCAAAGGTTAACTTATTCTAAACACTTAGAAAATTTCAAAGGAAAAGATGAGGAAAACTTCCACGCAGGTCAGATATAGGTAAAGTTTAGCCATCCTACTAAGTGCAAGTGACGGTCCTATCCGCACAATCATGAAAGAGGACGCAAAACTTTAACTTATTATCTACCACGTTGAAAAGTTAACTTATCTAAGTACTAAAGAAATTGCTAAGTTAAATCAGAATATGCGTGAAATAAACAAGGCAAGGGATTGGCAAATAATCTTTATTCCATCGAAATTCAAATATTACAAAGATTGCTGGGTACATACCCGCATACAAAAGAAGCTATACAAAAATAAAAATCTACTCTAATGGTGAAAAGGGATCTTCAGGATCAAGCTTCAGGACCACTTCCACTTGGACC